>NW_027662471.1:97500-152500 GCF_963989245.1 Nansenia antarctica | reverse complement strand
AAGTTGTTAAAGTTGTTAATGTTAAAGTTGTTTAAGTGGTTAAAGTTGATAAAGTTGTTAAAGTTGTTAAAGTTAAAGTTGTTTAAGTTGTTAAAGTTTAAGATGTTAAAGTTGTATTTATACTTTCTACCTTTTTGTACATAATATAGTGATATGATTAGAACATGTACAGGTTTTTTTTCATATTGAAAAGGGAGGTCATTAATTATGTTAATTTATAGAACAGATGATATTTAATGAATATGTTTGTTAGAAAAATTAAATAGTGTACATAATACAGCTGAATATCCACCCCTTCATCTGTCAGTGGATCACTGACTTCCTCACCAACAGAAGGCAGGATGTCAGGATGGGCCCTCACCTGTCTCAGCCCCGCACAGTTAACACCGGTGCTCCTCAGGGCTGTGTGCTCTCCCCCCTGCTCTACTCCCTGTACACCAATGACTCTGGTGACACATCTGTCAAGACCATCAGATATGCAGATGACACCACCATGGTTGGCCTCATCACTGACAATGACGAGACCGCCTACCGGAGGGAGGTCGACCGCCTGGTGTCCTCGTCTGCAGCCAATAACCTGGAACTCAACAACACCAAGACAGTGGAGGTGATTATGGACTTCCGGAAAAGGCTCCAACTCACTCTCCACTGGTCATCAATAACTCCCCAATCACAATAATGGATGAATTACACGTTTCTGGGCACTACCATCTCCAACAAACTAAAATGGGATAACATCACCCATTTAGTTAAAAAAGGCCAGCAGTGCTTGTTCTTCCTCCGTCAGCTGAAGAGACTCCACATCAGTCGTCACATCCTGGTCCAGTTCTACAGGGCCGTCATAGAGAGCATCCTAACATCTTCCATCACTGTCTGGTACGACTCTGCGTCTGCCCGATCCAAGGCCAAACTACAAAGAGTCGTACGGACAGCTGAGCGGATCATCGGCTGCCCCCTGCCTCCCATCACAGACCTCCATAGCTCCAGATCACTGAAGAGAGAACGCAAGATTGTGGCTGTCCCCTCACATCCAGCTCACAGCTTGTTTGAACTACTCCCTTCTGGACAGCGGTACAGGGCCACCAGGTCAAAAACATCACGACACTTGAACAGTTTTTTCCCCAAAGCCACAGCCCTTGAATTGAATTTAAATGGTTTGTAAAGTTTTGATTTGACAATAACTTGTCTTCATTTTCTGTTGGTGTTCTTGAGTGTTCTGTTATATGTTTGTTTTTGAATTCTAGGATTTATAATAATAATAATAATAATAATAATAGTAATAATAAACTTTATATAGCACCTTTTATCAATTACATCTTTGTTTATTTCTATAATTCGTATGGTCTAAATGCTATGAAAGTCAGAGACCTAAAATGCTCTGAAGTTCAAAAATGCAAATCAAAATTAGTGAAACACTTAAACGAAGATCACAAAACCCACTTTGAGAAAATTAAAAAACAATGCAACAAACTATGCAATCAGGTAATTACCATGACCAAATCTGCTAAGAAAGAATACCTCGATAACAAAATCGAAGAAAACTTAAACAAACCACGTGACCTTTGGAAGCTACTTAATAGCCAACTAGGTTGCAGTCAAAAACTCAAAACCAGGTCTACAAACATCAGCATCAAATCTGGTGATTCTCTCCTTACAGACAAGCTGGATGTGGCTAAGTGCTTAAACACTTTCTTTACAACCATAGCCACTAAATTAGTTAACAATCTACCACCCCACTCAGGGCGTTATGGTGTAGAGCACATCCGTGAGTTCTACAATAAACTGGGTGTACGCAATGATGATTTTAAACTCTCCATGGTGTCAAACGATGAGGTGTTTAAAAAGCTAGGCGCTCTACACTCAGAAAAGGCCACGGGCCATGACAATATTCCAGCCAGATTTCTAAAAGACTCAGCTGCCTCCATTACCCCAATCATCACCCACATAATAAACCTCTCCATCAAACAGGGACACGTCCCCCTTGACTTTAAAATAGCAAGGGTAACCCCACTGTATAAAAAAGGAAGCAAATTAGACCCAGGCAACTACCGACCTGTTTCTATTCTTAATTCCATCTCGAAACTTATGGAAAAAATAGTTTATGAACAGGTCGATAGGTACCTTACCGAAAAAAAGCTGATGTATGAATTTCAATCAGGATTCAGAACATCCCATTCCACTGACACATGCCTTCTCTATTTGAACGACCACATCAACCATGAGGTGGACTCGGGCAAGTACTGCGGCATGGTCATGCTGGACCTCCAGAAGGCCTTCGACACAGTAGATCACCACATATTGTTAGATAAACTGAAAGCAATAGGGTTCGATAGAACATCGGTGAGCTGGATGCAATCCTACTTAGAGGGGAGGGAACAGGTGGTTAGTGTGAACGGAACACTGTCCCCCCCCCTCCCAGTGACCTGCGGCGTTCCACAAGGAAGCATTTTGGGACCTTTACTGTTCCTAATATATGTGAATGACATGTCATCAGCATGTGATTGCAATTTATTCCTGTTCGCGGATGACTCGGCTCTGCTGGTCTCTGGCAGGGACATATTGCAGGTGGAAAAAGCGCTAAGCACTGAACTGAGTAGAATCTGCATCTGGCTAGCTGACAATAAACTATCAATACACCTAGGTAAAACTGAAACCATCCTATACGGATCCCCATCTAAACTCAGAAAGGCTGAAAATTTTAAAATAAAAGTGGGTAACATTAATATCACAAGAAAAGAGGATATTACATACCTGGGCTCCATCTTAGAGGCAAATCTTTCCGGAGATAAAATGGCAGCAAAAGTAATCAAAAAAGTTAACCATAGAACTAGATTCTTGTACAGGATATCCTCACTTGTCAGTAAAAACACACTGAGGACCCTATCAGGAGCTCTCATTCAATGTCACTTCGACTATGCCGTAACATCATGGTACTATAGAACCACAAAGGCCCATAAAACAAGACTCCAGACAGCCCAAAATAAACTGGTTAGGCTTCTGCTAGGTCTCAACCCTAGGACACATCTAACCGCTGCTCATTTTTTGAGCCTTGATTGGCTACGAGTAGTTGACAGAGTGCAGCAGCTTGCACTGGGCCTGGTCTTCAAGATACGCTACACCACAAAGACACCCAAGTACCTGTCAACATACTTCCAAAAAGTGAACAACGTCCACACATACAACACCAGAGGAAGCTCCACGAACCACGTTCAACCGCGTTGCACCACAAACAAGGGGTTAAACTCGTTTGCAAACTATGCAGTAAAAATGTGGAACGCCCTTCCTATAATCTTAAAGGAGTGCAAAACACTGCCCACCTTCAAAACCACTCTCAAAAAACATTTACAGGAGGCTGCAATCCGTAACTGGACCCTCTAAATCAAAAATCAGATTAAAAGACCCGAACTACCCACTGTACATACTTTGTGTTTTGTCCCCCGCCCCCACCTGTGGTGTATGTCCCCACCTGTCCTACCCGCTGTACATACCTTATGTTTTGTTGTATTGTTCTTCCCATGATGGATGTGTGTTTATCTTGTAGATAGTAATAGTTATTTGTCTGTATTATCTTGTAGATAGTACTAGCTTTTTTTGTCTGTCTTACATGTAACGATGAATTGAGAATCAAGGACCCCAATTGAAATAAGCCAGTGGCTTTCTTGGGTTTTTATCCTGTTAGTTGACCTTGTATGTAATATGTACTTTCATGTACCTACTTCTGCAAATCTTCTAATAAAGTTTTCAATCAATCAATCAAGTCGTCTTGACCCAGACGTTACATACAGACTCCAATATGGTGTGCGCTGCCATCTAGTGGTCTACATGTGAAGCTGTCATTGAAGCTACTTTTCGCCGATTTCACTGCATAGTGGACATTATTCTCTTGCAGTTAAGTAGCCCGGTTTGGTCTCAGATATATGGAGTTTATCTTGAGCCTAATTAAATCAAAAACAAAGAAATATTTTGTGAGAAAAAAAATCCACTTTGTAAGCAAAAACATAGATCCGTAAGCAAAAACACACACACACACACACACACACACACACACACACACACACACAACGCGCAATCAGCAGGAAGAGAGCGCGGAGAGCACCTCGGGTTGGGAGAGCCCTTTAAGACCCCGACGACTATCAAATAAAAGCAGAACGGAATAAACATGATTAAACACAACGTTATAAAATCCAGGTGTGCAGCACTACAATCCCATATTACGGGGCTTCAGCAGCTGGACAACGGGGCTATTTCCAGCTCCATTCACATGGAATAACCATAGCGCTTGCAGCGTGCCTTGGTGACTGTATTCGGAAAAGTGGAACTTTACGCACGCTGATCAAAGGTACTGTGGTAAACCTACCAGGTGCCATATACAACCACTCTACAGGGGTGTGAACTGCTTCACTCTACGGTGAACCTCCTGCGGGGGGTGAACCCCGGGGAGACCCCGGTCACCTGCACGGCGGGAGGGGGGGCACCTTCGTCCTGGAGTTCAGGCTGAGCGATGCTCTCCCTCTGGGACACGCGCTCAGACATCGGCCTGGTGAGGAGGACCGAGAGGCTGGATCATCCTCTCCACTCTCATCCTCCTCTCTCATCCTCCTCTCTCATCCTCCTCTCTCATCCTCCTCTCCCATCCTCCTCTCTCATCCTCCTCTCTCATCCTCCTCTCTCATCCTCCTCTCTCCTCCTCCACTCTCATCCTCCTCTCTCATCCTCCTCTCTCATCCTCCTCTCTCATCCTCCTCTCCCATCCTCCTCTCTCATCCTCCTCTCTCATCCTCCTCTCTCATCCTCCTCTCTCATCCTCCTCTCCCATCCTCCTCTCTCATCCTCCTCTCTCATCCTCCTCTCCCATCCTCCTCTCTCATCCTCCTCTCTCCTCCTCCTCTCTCATCCTTTTCATCTTCCTCCATCCTCCACTCTCCTCCTCTTCCGTCCTCCTCTCCTCCTTCTCATCCTCCTCTCTCCTCCTCCTCTCTCATCCTCCACTCTAATCCGTACAGCGATTCCCAACCTATGGGCCGCGGCGGCCCTCTGGTGGTCCGCGAGAGTACTGCAAATGCGCCGCCAAATCATGGGCGTATTATTATTATTATTATTTTTTTACAAAAACGTTTTAATTAAAACGTTAGACACTGCAAAACAGTGTTCGTAAATTAAATTAAAAGGATGCCATTCGCTACCAATTAAACATAGTCATTACAACCATTAGGACGCTTTTACAAAGTGATTCACTTAGGAACAAGAGGCATTATGTAATGATTCTTTTTGTTTTGTTTTAATAATGCAATGAAAAGCACCATGTGGGACGAAGGCACATCCTATAGTAGACAAATATGGAATAAGGAATAGTGATGTGTTGTCTTCCACTTCCTGGATGAATAGTTACACAGCTTCCTGTGTCACGTGTGCCGTCGCCTCGTATCTCTGGCGCTTAGTGTTGACCTGGACAGAATGACAAAGACAATAAGTTAAAGTATTAGAAGAGTGGCCCCACCCTATAGGAGGAGCTCCACTCCCCAGTGCCGTGACTGAATTAAACCTCACAAGATAATTTCTCCAAACTCACCGTCGTCACCGCTCCGGAACAGGATCCAGATTCTAGTATTCTGAAAATTAAGAAATATTGGCATCTTTAAGCAGTATAATACTGTTACATACACATTGATTAGATCTGTATGTCCAGATAGATCTGCTGAGATAATTTCAACAAACTCACCGCCACCTTTGCTGCAGATGAAGTTGTGTTTCTCTGACTCAGGCAGACTGACCCAGCGATGCTCTCCTCCTTTCTGCATCGCTCCTGTTCTCCCACAGTCATCCTTGCCGGGTCCTTGGCCTGGGGCCCAGTGCGTGTAGCAGCTGGACTGACCAGTGACCCAGAACCAGAACCCCAGGGGGCAGGCGTAGCGCAGGCCCAGCCACACGTGAGGAGTGGAGGCCTTGTTGGCCTCGGCCACGACCCAGCCCTGGATGGTTTCATCGTGGACAGAGACCAGGTCCATGTCCCGGTCTCTGCAGTAGTGCAGGGCTTCACTCCAGGTCATGTTCTTCTTAACCAGGACGAGCTCACCTGGGGGAGGAGTTCAGGACATTGTAATCAGGTCATCAGAGGATATGACACACGCCTTGAGTCTTCATGTATCACACAACAACAATGGCATTGACTGTGAGAAAAATGTTTTTAATACAATAATGATGATATTATGTTCACTGAAGACTGGTATGTGATTAAAACTGCAGGTGCTAGATAAAGAGTAACTCTCACTCCCTTCTCGTCAAGGCTAAAGTGAAAGAATTATGCTCTGTGTTATCTGTACATTTACATTTACATTTTTGGCATTTAGCAGACGCCTTATTCCAAAGCGACTTACAATCAATACATTTGAATACTAAGCATGTGAATCATCAATCCACCATTTGTGGCAGGAAGAGTAATCTAGCTCAGGCCCGGGGCCACTGATAGAAGGAGAAACCTTCTTCTACCACGCCTGTACCCACGTGATGTTATACAAGAACTGAATGTTGAAACTATAAGATGAACCAACCCCATAGAGAGGTGGGCTTTGTACTCTGAAACCCCTATGTTGACTGTACAGAGACCCCCTCTTGCAAGAGTTTAATAAACACTCTGAAATGATTGATAAAGACTCAGCCTCCATTGGTTATTAATTAACTTAACATTGACATTCAAGGGTTTCATAGAATCCAGGTTGTGATGATGATGGTTTACATGCTTAGGTCAGGTAGAAACAACGTGGAACTTGTAGGTTGCATGTACAGAAATATTCATATTGTTCAAAGAACATTTGTAGTGCATGGTCTAATAAGTAATAACTACATGTTCATGTTGTAGACATGAGGGGGGGCGGGGAGGGGACTGACCAGGAACGTTGTCTAGAGAGGGGGGGGCTGACCAGGAACGTTGTCTAGAGAGAGGGGGGGGGCTGACCAGGAATGTTGTCTAGAGAGAGGGGGGACTGACCAGGAACGTTGTCTAGAGAGAGGGGGGGGACTGACCAGGAATATTATCTAGAGAGGGGGGGGACTGACCAGGAATATTGTCTAGAGAGGGGGGGGACTGACCAGGAACGTTGTCTAGAGAGGGGGGGGCTGACCAGGAATGTTGTCTAGAGAGGGGGGGGCTGACCAGGAATGTTGTCTAGAGAGGGGGGGGCTGACCAGGAACGTTGTCTAGAGAGAGGGGGGGCTGACCAGGAATGTTGTCTAGAGAGGGGGGGGGCTGACCAGGAACGTTGTCTAGAGAGGGGGGGACTGACCAGGAATGTTGTCTAGAGAGAGGGGGGGCTGACCAGGAACGTTGTCTAGAGAGGGGGGGACTGACCAGGAACGTTGTCTAGAGAGGGGGGGGCTGACCAGGAATGTTGTGTGGAGGGGGGGGGCTGACCAGGAATGTTGTATAGAGGGGGAATGTTGTCTAGAGAGGGGGGCTGACCAGGAATGTTGTCTAGAGGGGGGGGCTATGGCAGCATGTGTGGTGATGTTCAACATGACACATGATATTTGGGGACATGCAGTAGATTCCTTTTTCTGTTAAAAACTCAGATCAGATCGTAACATAATTATCTCCTAAACAAAGTTGTGGTCCCTGTTTGCACTGAGAGAGTCGTGATCAACTCCTAGAGGAGGCTACAGTATGCTACTTATTTACAATTACTGAGGTGGTTTTCTTACCTGTTGGGGCACTGGCTGGCTGGGTTGAGAGCACCTGTGAATATGTTACCATGTTAATGTATCATAATTATCTTGATTCTTTAGGCCCACCGTTTATTATTATGCACATCTGTTATGGTAGCAATAGTTGTGGAGGCATGTTTGAAGTTGCACAGAGCGTAATAGAGGAGGTGGAGGGGCGGTAGAGGCGAAGTAAAGTGGAAGACGTGAGGTACCACAGAGATACAACACTGTTCTATGAGAGGTGAACAGTGTTCTATATCTATGAGAGGTGAACAGTGTTCTAGAATCTAGATCACATGTACATATAGTGATAAACACATGAATAAATAAATATTCTGTAGTGTGTGTATGAGCCATTTTCGGCATTTTGTTGACTTGTTGTGTGTATTTAGTGTGGTTTTAGGATGTTTTTCTGTAGTTTGTACACTAGGTGGCAGTATCACCGAGGTTAATGGGTCACATGTACCTATAGGCACACAGGTGAGCAGGACACAGGTGCTCACAGGTACAGAAACACACGGCGGAGAGGAAAGCCTGTCTAACCTGTGACTAAGACACCTGTTGAATAAGCAGGTACATATCAGAGGCCCACTAGCACACAGGTACTGTTACTGTAAGACACTTACCCATCACAGAGAGGAGGAATAGACCCCACTGCATGGCTGGTGGTTGGGGCGTCATTCAGGCCTCCACACCTGTCTCCTGTCTGTACAGATGAAATAAGAACATCTACAGTGCTGCCTCCCACGCTCTTCAATCACCAGTTTGCTAGAACTATAGAGAGTACCATCCTAACCTCATGAACGTAGCCTACAGTAGTGTAGAGATGGCTACGTGTGGATATTTTCATGTTTAGAACTGTAGAACTGTAATTGTACCTATCATACACATTGTACGATTTGAATTGATTGACATCGTCATCTGAATAAGGGTGGGTTGCGCAGGGTTAGGGGAGGTTGTATGCATGTCCAGGGGGAGAGGGGGGGTGGCAGGGTTAGGGGAGGTTGTATGCATGTCCAGGGGGGGAGGGGGGGTGGCAGGGTTAGGGGAGGTTGTATGCATGTCCAGGGGGGGAGGGGGGGTGGCAGGGTTAGGGGAGGTTGTATGCATGTCCAGGGGGAGAGGGGGGGTGGCAGGGTTAGGGGAGGTTGTATGCATGTCCAGGGGTGCGGAGGGTGGCAGGGTTAGGGGAGGTTGTATGCATGTCCAGGGGGGGAGGGGGGGTGGCAGGGTTAGGGGAGGTTGTATGCATGTCCAGGGGTGCGGAGGGTGGCAGGGTTAGGGGAGGTTGTATGCATGTCCAGGGGGAGAGGGGGGGTGGCAGGGTTAGGGGAGGTTGTATGCATGTCCAGGGGTGCGGAGGGTGGCAGGGTTAGGGGAGGTTGTATGCATGTCCAGGGGGGGAGGGGGGGTGGCAGGGTTAGGGGAGGTTGTATGCATGTCCAGGGGGGGAGGGGGGGGGGGGGTGGCAGGGTTAGGGGAGGTTGTATGCATGTCCAGGGGGGGAGGGGGGGGGGTGGCAGGGTTAGGGGAGGTTGTATGCATGTCCAGGGGTGCGGAGGGTGGCAGGGTTAGGGGAGGTTGTATGCATGTCCAGGGGGGGAGGGGGGGTGGCAGGGTTAGGGGAGGTTGTATGCATGTCCAGGGGGGGAGGGGGGGTGGCAGGGTTAGGGGAGGTTGTATGCATGTCCAGGGGGGGAGGGGGGGTGGCAGGGTTAGGGGAGGTTGTATGCATGTCCAGGGGGGGGGGGGAGGGGGGGTGGCAGGGTTAGGGGAGGTTGTATGCATGTCCAGGGGGAGAGGGGGGGTGGCAGGGTTAGGGGAGGTTGTATGCATGTCCAGGGGGGGAGGAGGGGTGGCAGGGTTAGGGGAGGTTGTATGCATGTCCAGGGGGGGAGGGGGGGTGGCAGGGTTAGGGGAGGTTGTATGCATGTCCAGGGGGAGAGGGGGGGTGGCAGGGTTAGGGAGAACAGGTAGGTTTTGAGGTGGGATTTAAAAGTGGAGAGTGAGGGTGAGTCTCTGAGTGGTGCTCTGGACTGCTCCATATGTGTAACACACCACCGTATAACAGTGTGTTTTATCTCACTGTAACCTGCACGGCATGTTTTTTGCACAACCCGACTATTACGTGAACTTGCCATAATAATGTTGATTACATACGTTGATGTGCATTCTGCTGCTACTCCCTAAGCCTATTCTATCATTGTTGATTTGCATTCTGCTATTGTTGATTGTGTTTTAGATCCTGCTTATTTAATTATTGATGTTGTATTCTGCTGCCATGCAGAATGAACATAGAACTTTCGTCCCGAAGAATTAAGGTTACATACCCTGGTTCAGAAGACATCGGTGGTTCGTAATCGTGGCGGTTTGCGACCAACTTGAGGCGCATTACCGCCACCTACCGGACTGTGTTTGAACGTTAGATTTGACAGGGAAAACTTAAAGATGAAAGAAATAAACGAAATGGGGGGGGGGGGGGTGTTAAATCCTGTCTATCAACCCAGTGTCTTTCAAATACTGTATTAACTGACAACAGTCATATCTGTGCTATTATATATTCCATAAATTAACTGATGAATCATGAAAATAATATCCTCTCTGCAAGATTTCAAAGATCTAATACTAGACAATGCTGCCCAGCTGTCCGAAGCTATTAATGCATTATTTACCCTGTTCTCTACCAACCATTCTAATGCTGTCAAAATGTCTAGAAGCTCCACTGTGTATACTGAAAAATGATCGGTGGTTCTTTTTTAAATTCCTGCCTTATATAATAATAATAATAATAATAATAATACATTTATTTTATAAGGCGCCTTTCATGGCACAAGGTCGCCGTACAATATGAGGGAGAAATACTGCAGCTCCTGAACGTCCTGTCTCTGGGTCTTTTGACCCATCTGTAAAAATTAGAGCCTTATCACTATAGTGCAGACCAATATAATAATAATAATAATAATAATAATAATAATAATAATAATAGCTTTATTTATATAGCGCTTGTCCTGCAAACGTTGCAGCTCAAAGTGCTTTAATCATTATATAATCTAAAAAAAAAATGTGTAATTTAAAGGCAATATTAAAAGAATGGGGTTTTATAATGATAATTTAATTATTTAGTCCAGTGGTCTTCAACCGGGGGTCCGCGACCCCTAGGGGGTCCGCAGAGGTACTGCAGGGGGTCCGCCAATTTTTTACCAAAATAATTTGTGACAATTAAAAAATATAACAAAAGTTATATTGAGTAAACTACAAGCATTAATAGGCAATAATAAGCTACTTTTGACAAAAAACTATTTACAATAAAAATGTACTATTTACTATTTGCATTATGGGTAATGACCCGATCACACTGTTGAAGCTGAGTGTTGATTAAACTGGTTGAGTTAAACGTGCGAAAGTTGTCCGAGTCCAATAATTATATTATAACTTCACATTATTAGTTACTACTATTAATTAGTGAAGCAGGATGGATACATTTGTAACAGTAACGAGACCTCGAGCTCGAGATCCAACGGCTAGGCCTACTCCTTCCACCTCGGCCCCAGCAGCGCCTGCCCCAGGGGCAGATAAACGCAAAAGTCCCGAAAATATTCAGAAGTGCACCTAAAGTTTGGATTTACTTTCAAAGAAACCGAATGAGTGGAATTTCCGGTGTGTGTTGTTTGTGCTGCGACGCTCTCAAACGAAAGCATGAAGCCATCAAAGCTGCAACGACACTTGGAGACGAATCATGGCCACTTACAAGATAAAGCACTGGACTACTTTCAGGCTCGTTTGCACTCTCTCCAAGGCCAACAGACAATGATAAGAAAATCTGCGAAAGTCGGTGAGCTTGCTTTGAAAGCCTCATATCAAGTTGCTCTTCGCAACTTCGCGTTGCCCAGTGTAAAAAGCCATACACAATTGCAGAAGATTTGATATTGCCTGCGGCCACTGATATGTGCAAGACCATGTTTGGGAATGATGGATATGCAGAAAAGTTGAAGACTATCCCATTGTCAGACACAACAATTGCTCGGCGAATTGGTGAATGGCATCGGATGTGAGGGTGCAGTTAATTGAGAAATTACAAACGGCGGAGGCATTTGCACTCCAATTGGATGAATCAGTGGACATGTCCAAAGACGCACAGCTCTTGGCATTTGTGCGCTTTGTTGACCAAGACGAAATGTGTGAAGAGTTCTTGTTTTGTAAGAAGCTTCCTGAACGCACAACAAGTGCTGACATTTTCAAAGTGATTGATGACTTTCTCTGTGAAAATGACGTACGTTGGGCAAAGTGTGTCGCGGTGTGTACCGACGGTGCGCGCGCTATGACTGGGCAAAAGAGTGGACTGATGGCGCTTGTCAGAAAAGTCGCCCCCAAAGTGATGTGGACTCACTGCATGCTGCACAGAGAATCCCTCGCCGCTAAAGAAATGAGTGCTGAGTTTGCCGATGTTATGGACACTGTTGTAAAGGCTGTAAATGTTATTAAGAAGAGTGCCCTACAAACTCGCCTCTTCGCTTCTTTATGCGCCGCTACAGGAGAGGAACACACAGCGCTCCTTTACCATTCAGAAGTCAGATGGCTTTCCCGTGGATCCGTATTGGCACGAGTATTTGAATTACGCACAGCTATCCACGAATTTCTAATTGGCCAAAACCGCGCGGAGCTGGCTGCGCATTTCATTGACAATGCCTGGGTCTTTAAACTGGCATATCTGGCGGACGTTTTCGCAGAGTTGAACCGGCTGAACAGTTCTATGCAGGGCCGCAATACACACGCCATTCAGCTGTATGATAAGACAAGCTGTGTACCACCCAGCAGGGCCAGTCATCTCACTGAGGTAAGCATACCTGACTTCCTGAAGCTAAATGTTTAATTGTTGAATAATAATAATAATAATAGAAAATATAAGCCTCATCAACAATAATAATGATAATAATAACCAATAATAATTATGCATGAACGTTTTATCAATCATAAACACATATAGGTTAATAACCCAGTAATTAGCCTGTTACTTATTAATTTTCCCTTGTGACCTGACCCCCTGCCTGTCTGCCGACTACTTCTCCTGTCTGACCCCCTGCCTGTCTGCCGACTACTCCACCTGCCTGCCGACCATTCTTCCTGCTTGATTCCCCACCTGTCTGCCGACCCTTCCTCCTGCCTGACCTCCCGCCTGCCTGATGACCCACCTGCCCCTGTCCACCTGTGCCCCTGCACCTGTCCCATCAGCCTTGTTACTAGAAATAAACCTTTATTATTTAACTCGTACCTGTTCACCTGTGTCTGCGTTTGGGTCCTACCTCTGGTCGTGACAAAATAGGTTAATAAGGTGAATACAGTTATTATAGGCCTTAAAGTGTGACATTTTAAAAAATGTATTACATGTGGGGGTCCCTGGTCTGGTTGTCTCTCGTCCAAGGGGTCCTTGGGCTGAAAAGGTTGAAGACCCCTGATTTAGTCATTTAAAGGCTATATTAAAAAGATGGGTTTTTAGTCTTGACTTGAACATATTTGCTGAGGTTGCATCCCTAATGTAAACTGGCAGTGCATTCCACAATCTGGGTGTATAACATGAGAATGCAGCCTCACCAAATCTCTTCTTTATATAGTTCTGTGCTACATTACCAGGATGTGCATATTTGGACTTCTTTCGCAGTTCTTGTTGTATACATCTACTAGTGGATTCACAAATAACCAAGGTGGAATAATTGAATGTGGACCTGCAGGACTATACGGTGGATTATTATCTAAGTCATATCGTTTCGCTATTGTATTCCCTATTCATCCAAAACTCACATAAGTCAGTCTTATTATACTCCCCAACAATCTTGTATAATAGGCTTAGTAGGATGTGAACTATTCTGAGCTTGTAAATGAACCCAGTATGCTGACGTCACACGAGAAGTCAAGGCCAATTAACGAACCCTCACCCACCTTGTCTACACGCGCTCCGCCGCTACGCACACGCGCTCCGCCGCTACGTACACGCGCATCGCCGCTACGTACACGCGCATCGCGAAAGAATCCATCCCGTTCTCCTCCTCAAACGATCCCTCAAAGTCAAATCATTAAACTTGCTTTTAATCTTTAACTATTTCCATTGTTGTTTTTACTGACTGTGCTTTTGTTTGACTTGTTATGGATCTATTTTCTCTCGTGGAGTGTAGTGTGTCTGAGTACTGATAATATAATAATAATAATAATAATAATAATAATAATAATAATAATAATAATTATAATTATAATAATAATAATAACGTTTTATTTGTATAGCACTTGTCCTGCAAACGTTGCAGCTCAAAGTTCTCCAATCAAATAACCATCATTTTAATATTTAGTCATTTAAAGGCAATATTAAAAATATGGGTTTTTAGTCTTGACTTGAACATATTATGTGCTGAGGTTGCATCCCTAATGTAAACTGGCAGTGCATTCCACAATCTGGGTGCATAAAATGAGAATGCAGCCTCACCAAATCTCTTCTTTTGTACATGTGGTACACAGAGAAAACCAGCGCCAGAAGACCTGAGAGCTCTATTGGGCTGATATGCTAGCAAAGAAAAGCGCTATACAAATATATATATATATATATATATATATATATATATATATTATATTATGTATGATTTATTATTATTATTATTATTATTATCTGACACATTAAATAAGAAGGATTTGACTTGTATACATATGAAGAGACATTCCATGTCGGAATACTATAGCAACAGAGGGGTTATGACGCCGTGGAATCTCCAGACACAGAGATGCTATTCTATCACCATTCTACTAGTTGAGAAGAGAAGAGAAGAGAGAAGAGTAGAGGACGTTTGGAAAGCGTTAAGAACATAATAGATAGAGATAGATAGAGATAGATAGAGATATAGATAGTGATAGAGATAGATAGATAGAGATAGAGAGTGATAGAGATAGATAGCGATAGAGAATGTCAGACTCCGACACGGTATGTTCTACTCTCGTCATTTCTGATAAATACAGAAAGATGTTATATATAGTCATCTAAAAATTATATTGTATGATATTGTAGCGAACGGGAATCTTCTAGTGTAACTCGCCCCATGCGGGAGTCGAACCCCGATCTCCCGCATAACCGACGGCCCTGCTAACCACTATACCAAGAGAGTTAACTAGTGGTTAGCGCGGGCGTCGGTTATGCGGGAGATCGGGGTTCGACTCGACGCTATATAAGTCTGCTATAAGTATTATTATTATTATTATTAAGATATTGGCTTGAATTATGCTGTTGCATGGTGTGCAGATTAACACTTGAGTGAAGTTTAATGTATATAAATGAACTGTAGAGATACTTGATGTTCTACAGTGGATACAATGTAGTAATCTGTATACGGTATAGGACAATCTGCTCTGTATACTGCAAGTACATCTAGCTTAGAGTCCATAGCAACGCTTAGAGTCCTTAGCAACGCTTAGAGTCCTTAGCAACGCTTAGAGTCCTTAGCAACGCTTAGAGTCCTTACCAACGCTTAGAGTCCTTAGCAACGCTTAGAGTCCTTAGCAACCCTTAGTCCTTAGCAACGCTTAGAGTCCTTAGCAACGCTTAGAGTCAACTACACCTAGATTTATAATATAACCGTGACTAACCACTAATACATATATATATATATATATATATATATATATATATATATATACATATGCCTTGTGAACTGTTTATAGAAATTATAAACGATCTGTTAAACTGTTGAATAAATACCAGTGTCAATAATACATACAGTATACATGCATACCCTGGTCTCTGTATTCTGTATGGTTGTAAACTCAGACCCTGGTCTCTGTATTCTGTATGGTTGTAAACTCTGTAAACTCAGACCTTGCTCTCAAAGAGACTCCCTGCTAAAATAAAGGTTACATTAAATCTGGGACTCATTGGAAGTTTTATGTAAAAAAAAGAAAATAATAATAATAATAATTCTGCATGTACCAATCCCAGATTGCCCCTTCAAGTCTAATGAGTCAGATTCAATGGTGTGTTATTGTCTGTAAGGACAGGCTGCTGCTAGTTTTATTCATGAGCCATTCACATGTTCGTGAGTTTAGAATTATCAGGTTCTATCTCCGTTTAGAATGATAAGGTTCTATCTCCGTTTAGAATGATCAGGTTCTATCTCCGTTTAGAATGATCAGGTTCTATCTCCGTTTAGAATGATCAGGTTCTATCTCCGTTTAGAATGATAAGGTTCTATCTCCGTTTAGGGCGGTTCAGAGATATTGAGCGTCAAAGTTTTTACATTCCATTATGTTTTGTGAGATGGAACCTTTGTATTTTATTAATTACTAACTCAAAAATGTCAACATTTTAAAAATAACACCACACAGGCGTTAATAAACACCTAATGGATCAGATTATGTAAAAAAACTACATTTAGTCAAAAATGGAGATAGAACCTTTTAATTCTAACGTCACGTGTTCACATGTTCTTATGTTCACATGTTCAAAAAAGAGTGAGGAATCCCGTGATGAATACAGTGAGAAGACCACCATGTCTCACTCTGACAGTAACACGGTATGTTGTACAGATTAGGCATTAGAGCAATGCATCTTAATGAAGATATTGTCTTGAAGTATGCTGTTGCATGGCGTGTAGACTGACACTTGAGTGAAGTTTAATGTAAATGAAACTGTAAAGATACTTGATGTTCTATAATACAGCTATACAATGTAGTAATGTGTATATGCCTTGTGAACTGTTTATAGAAATTGTAAACAATGTGTCAAAGTGTTAATATAATATAATACATACAGTATACATGCATATACATATATAATACATACAGTATACATTTATGTACATATATATGCATATTCTTATGTTCACATGTTCTCATGTTCACATGTTCAAACAAGAGTGAGGAAGACAGTGAGGAAGGTGTGATACCAAGGTTGAAGTTGAAGACAGAAAGCCTGGTGAATCGAATGATGGAACGATATCAAACGATAATACTACCACTGAATCAAAAGATTAAAGATCAGGAGGTAGTGATTTGGGCGTTACATGAAGAAGTGCTGAAGAGGGATTCAACATTCAACATTCAAGATTTATTTATTGATAGAAGGGACAAGGAAAACCTGGGAAAGGAAGAGCGACAGGTGGAGATCCTCCCTGAAAGAGACGCGGAGAACACGGTATGTTCTACTCTCGTCATTTCTGATAAATACAGAAAGATATTATATATAGTAATCTAAACATTATATTGTATGATATGATCACTTTTTTTTAAATAAATGCCGGACGCTGGCGTTGCTTGTTCGCCGCTTCTCCGCCCGAAATCTATAGGTGTAATTGCAGTATGCAGAGTAGATTGTCCTACAAAGACACTTCGATTTAGTAATCTAAAAACTAATTAGACCCCTAGGCTATACTGTCTTTTATCTATATTTTTTTTGTTTCTTTTGATTTTACTACTCGATCTTTTCAGTTTGTAAAGCGTCTTTGAGTGGCTAGAAAAGCGCTATATAAGTCTGCTATAAGTATTATTATTATTATGAAGATATTGGCTTGAATTATGCTGTTGCATGGTGTGCAGATTAACACTTGAGTGAAGTTTAATGTATATAAATGAACTGTAGAGATACTTGATGTTCTACAGTGGATACAATGTAGTAATCTGTATACGGTATATGCCTTATGAACTGTTTATAGAAATTATAAACGATCTGTTAAACTGTTGAATAAATACCAGTGTCAATAATACATAGCTACAGTATACATGCATACCGTTAAACTGTTCATTTTGACCCAGCATTTGGTAGGGGAAGGCGCTTATTTGCATCAATGATCAATTGCCTAGCTAATTACCTCATTAACCAATTACCTAACCCCGGGTGTCCTGGGGTTTAGTTTTAATATATATGTAGGCTAGTATATATGTATTATGTTACGGTACATGTGGGAAAACTAGGGTTAGGGTTAGACATGCCAGCATGTACCAAGTCGACGTAGCACCTAACCCTAACCCTAGTTTTCCCACATGTACCGTAACATACTGTATATATGTGTATATATAGTATGGATATCTATGCCCCTCTGCTGGGCCAATCTGCAGAGAGCGTTTCAGTGGGGTGTTCTTGTGCTGAAGCTAGTTTAACGTTTTGATTGAGGACCTCTATGTGTTTGTTTTTGTCTTGATTGTTTTATAATGTTGTAATTTTGTATTTGTATTCTGTATGGTTGTAAACCCAGACCCTGCTCTCTGTATTCTGTATGGTTGTAAACTCAGACCCTGGTCTCTGTATTCTGTATGGTTGTAAACCCAGACCCTGGCCTCTGTATTCTGTATGGTTGTAAACTCAGACCCTGGTCTCTGTATTCTGTATGGTTGTAAACTCAGACCCTGGTCTCTGTATTCTGTATGGTTGTAAACTCTGTAAACTCAGACCTTGCTCTCAAAGAGACTCCCTGCTAAAATAAAGGTTACATTAAATCTGGGACTCATTGGAAGTTTTATGTAAAAAAAAGAAGAAAATAATAAAAATAATAATAATAATAATTCTGCATGTACCAATCCCAGATTGCCCCTTCAAGTCTAATGAGACAGATTCAATGGTGTGTTATTGTCTGTAAGGACAGGCTGCTGCTAGTTTTATTCATGAGCCATTCACATGTTCGTGAGTTTAGAATGATCAGGTTCTATCTCCGTTTAGAATGATCAGGTTCTACCTCCGTTTAGAATGATAAGGTTCTATCTCCGTTTAGAATGAGAAGGTTCTATCTCCGTTTAGAATGATCAGGTTCTACCTCCGTTTAGAATGATAAGGTTCTATCTCCGTTTAGAATGATCAGGTTCTATCTCCGTTTAGGGCAGTTCAGAGATATTGAGCGTCAAAGTTTTTACATTCCATTATGTTTTGTGAGATGGAACCTTTGTATTTTATTAATTACTAACTCAAAAATGTCAACATTTTAAAAATAACACCACACAGGCGTTAATAAACACCTAATGGATCAGATTATGTAAAAAACTAAATTTCGTCAAAAATGGAGATAGAACCTTTTAATTCTAACGTCACGTGTTCACATGTTCTTATGTTCACATGTTCAAAAAAGAGTGAGGAATCCCGTGATGAATACAGTGAGAAGACCACCATGTCTCACTCTGACAGTAACACGGTATGTTGTACAGATTAGGCATTAGAGCAATGCATCTTAATGAAGATATTGTCTTGAAGTATGCTGTTGCATGGCGTGTAGACTGACACTTGAGTGAAGTTTAATGTAAATGAAACTGTAAAGATACTTGATGTTCTATAATACAGCTATACAATGTGGTAATGTGTATATGCCTTGTGAACTGTTTATAGAAATTGTAAACAATGTGTCAAAGTGTTAATATAATATAATACATACAGTATACATGCATATACATATATAATACATACAGTATACATGCATGTACATATATATGCATATTCTTATGTTCACATGTTCTCATGTTCACATGTTCAAACAAGAGTGAGGAAGACAGTGAGGAAGGTGTGATACCAAGGTTGAAGTTGAAGACAGAAAGCCTGGTGAATCGAATGATGGAACGATATCCAACGATAATACTATCACTGAATCAAAAGATTAAAGATCAGGAGGTAGTGATTTGGGCGTTACATGTAGAAGTGCTGAAGAGGAAGAGTGCTGAAGATTCAACATTCAAGATTCAAGATTTATTTATTGATAGAAGGGACAAGGAAAACCTGGGAAAGGAAGAGCGACAGGTGGAGATCCTCCCTGAAAGAGACGCGGAGAACACGGAGAGGGAGAGAATGCAGAGAGAGGCAGAGCAAGAAATGGAGAGGAAGAGAAAGGAGGAGGAGGAGGAGGAACGGAAGAGAGAGATCGATAGATTGATAAGAGAAGAAGAACAAATGATAGAGATGGAGAGAGAGGAGGATGGGAAGAAAGAGATCGATAGATTGATAAGAGAAGAAGAACAAATGATAGAGATGGAGAGAGAGGAGGAAAGGACAAAAGCCGAAAAGCAGGCAGCAATTAGAAAAAGACAGATGCAACAAGAAAAGCAAAAACTGTTAGAGAGAGACAGAATGCAGAGAGAGGAGCAAAAAGAAATGGAGAGGAAGAGAAAGGAGGAGGAGGAGGAGGAAGAAAGGCAGAAAGCTGAAAAGCCTGAAGAGACAGTTAAGAACTCTTGGGAGAGACCGACACAAAAGAGAAGAGAGGGGGGGACCATCCAGGCATGGGGGACCATCCAGGCATGGGGGACCATCCAGGCAAGAGCAGAGAGGGGGGGACCATCCAGGGAGAGAGAGTTGCGTTTGAGAGGACGAGAAGACAGAGAGAGGATGTGGAAGAGAAAGAGAGAGGAGGAAAGGAAGAGAGATATCGTTAGATTAGAACAACAAAAACTAGAAAAAGAAGAACAGTTAGAGAGAGAGAGAATCCAGAAGGAGGAGGGGCAACAGATGAAACAGTTGGAAGAGCAGAACAACAGGGCAATGGAGGATGACAAAAAGAAAACCCCTGAGAAAGAGGGAAATGGAATGGAGGCACAGAAAGACAAGAGCATCTGGAGAAGAGCCTTCAATTTCATTAATGAGAAGCAGAAGGAGAACAATCTCCAGAGGATTCAGAGGACCTACCAGAGAGAGGAGGAGGAGGGTCACAACACCTACATCCAACGTAAGTGTAGTATTTCTACCTCCTGAAATGAATGAATGAATGAATAATAATAATAACAACTTTTTATTTGTATAGCGCTTTTCCTGCAAACGTTGCAGCTCAAAGTGCTCCAATCATTATATAATCATCATTTAATTATTTAGTCATTTAAAGGCAATATTAAAAAGATGGGTTTTTAGTCTTGACTTATATATATTATATACTCATATTTGCTGAAGTTGCATCCCTAATGTAAACTGGCAGTGAATTCCACAATTTGGGTGCATAAAATGAGAATGCAGCCTCACCAAATCTCTTCTTTTGTACATGTGGTACTCAGAGAAAATGATCTTTATTGTCATTGTGACAGGTACAACAAAATTCAAATGCAAACCCTAGGTGCTAACAAACAAACACAGTCCTAAGATAAAAAAACTAAACAAGAATGAGACATAAATAGGGGGGGATATAAATAAAAATAGGGGGATAAGTGATCGGTAGACATCTGAGAATGTATCTATTATGTGAACTTCTATACTTCTATACACTATATGGCCTAAATGATGGCTAGGACTGGTGATATCAAGCGAAAGGTTCTTTATATTCAAATCTGCAGACATACACTTGTGATCACTTTCTTTTCAATAAAACGAGCTATTAGATATTCACTTTCAATTCAATGTACAATTCGTATTTCTCAAAAAACAACAAACTGTCAACTTATGATTACCCATTTGGTTAATACAACAGAAATGTACTTATTTTTAACTATCAATCAATCATGTAACATATTAATCAATCTCTTTTAACTGCCAATCAATAATGTAACATATTAATCAATCTCTTTTAACTGTCAATCAATCATGTAACATATTAATCAATCTATTCTCTTTTAACTGTCAATCAATAATGTAACATATTAATCAATCATGTAACGTATAAAGTTACAACAGCAAGGCCTGACAATTAGCAATTTCTCTGATCAGTTACTGTCAACGTTTTGTTAGGTGTTCTATTCTATTCTAAACTTCGTACCTTTGGATATCGTCCTTTTCTCTGCCAGGTATCCCCACGTCTGGGGGCTTAATCTCGACGTGCACCCGGGCCCAGCGAGAGCAGGAGAAGAGAGCCGAGCTCTTAAAGAGGGAGAGGAACAGACAGAAGAGGGAGGACAAATGGAATAAGATCCAGGAGGAAAAAGCAGAGAAGAAGAGTGCCAAGACTCAGAAGGAGGAGGAGCGCTATGAGAAGTGGGCTGCTCATAAGAGAGACCGGAGGCTGGAGGCGGTGGAGAGTGGCGCTGGAGAATTCTATACCGAGGAGATGGCAGGGGACCCAGAGGCAGCTAGGTTTCCAGACCGGAAGATGACAATTTGGCAGAAAAGAAAGTTGAGGTGAGAAATACAGGTTGGAAGTACGATGCACAGACATTTCAAACACACATGTTCTTTAATTTATATAAAATGTGACCAAGACTGTTGAGTATGAGGGGCTTGTTGAGGTGTTTGGCTCAACAACAACAACAACAAAGTTGGTTGTCTAATGTTGTCACGTGTCTATGTGAGAGTCCTATGGCTAATTATCTCTCCACTTCTGTCTTTCTGTCATCTACCCCCAGACTGAAAGCTTTTCTGAAGATTGAAGATTGAAGATGCGATGCAGCCACTAACTGGTAGACAAAACAAATAAAGCAACAAAGTTAATTAATATTAGTGAATTAATTAGTGGAAACCCCACTGACTAGCCATCCAATTCAATTGTTTCTTTTTGGATTCTGTCCAGGAGATAACACAGTGTTTTACCACATCTGATGCCACCCATAGTACTTCTACTTCTTTTCGTTTCTCTGAATGGTGGTTATATGACAGTTTCCCATTTCTTTCTTTCTTATTTATTTAATTTATTTATTTATTTTTCTTTCTTTCTTATTTCACGTTTGTTGGACACTGCAAGGTCTATTGAGTAGTGGGCAGACAAGGCAGTGCTCCAGACCATGGTCTGCCCATTTCTTTCTTTCTTTCTTATTTATTTTCATTCTTTATTTATTTATTTTTCTCTCTTTCTTATTTATCTTCTTTCTTTCTTTCTTATTTATTTTCTTTCTTTATTATTCATTTTTCTTTCTTTCTTATTTATTTATTTATTTTTCTCTCTTTCTTATTTATTTATTTTCTTTCTTTCTTTCTTATTGAGAGAGTTTTCCACTGAGCCCATGGTGCTTCTGGGCCAGGTGGAGGGGCTTCAGTGGGGTTAGGGTTAGGGTTCCTCTAGGCATGCTAAAAAACATACTAAACATCTAGTCAAATCACATTTTACGAAAGGTGTCATTTTCAAGATGGCTGTCGCGATCTTCAAATGGCTATATCTCCACTTCTGTACAACTTAGACAGGTAGGGTTGGTGTCTAACCCTAGGTTTTATGGGTCAAGGAATACAATTCAATCAGTGAAATTACCATTAGTTAATTATTTTTTAACAAATCATATATGGGAATTGATTTCACCATTCAAATCAGCATGAATGTAAACTATTACTGTAGACAGACAGACTGTTAGCTGGTACAGATAGACAGA
Source organism: Nansenia antarctica (assembly GCF_963989245.1). Taxonomy (NCBI): domain Eukaryota; kingdom Metazoa; phylum Chordata; class Actinopteri; order Argentiniformes; family Microstomatidae; genus Nansenia; species Nansenia antarctica. The sequence continues at coordinate 129,586 of NW_027662471.1, read as the reverse complement.
CAGACTGTTAGCTGGTACAGACAGACAGACAGACAGACAGACAGACAGACTGTTAGCTGGTACAGACAGACAGACTGTTAGCTGGTACAGGTAGACAGACAGACTGTTAGCTGGTACAGACATACAGACAGACTGTTAGCTGGTACAGACAGACAGACAGACAGACTGTTAGCTGGTACAGACAGACAGACAGACAGACAGACTGTTAGCTGGTACAGACAGACAGACTGTTAGCTGGTACAGGTAGACAGACAGACTGTTAGCTGGTACAGACATACAGACAGACTGTTAGCTGGTACAGACAGACAGACAGACTGTTAGCTGGTACAGATAGACAGACAGACTGTTAGCTGGTACAGACATACAGACAGACTGTTAGCTGGTACAGACAGACAGACAGACAGACAGACAGACAGACAGACTGTTAGCTGGTACAGATAGACAGACAGACTGTTAGCTGGTACAGACAGACAGACAGACTGTTAGCTGGTACAGACAGACAGACAGACAGACTGTTAGCTGGTACAGACAGACAGACTGTTAGCTGGTACAGGTAGACAGACAGACTGTTAGCTGGTACAGACATACAGACAGACTGTTAGCTGGTACAGACAGACAGACAGACTGTTAGCTGGTACAGACAGACAGACAGACAGACAGACAGACTGTTAGCTGGTACAGACAGACAGACTGTTAGCTGGTACAGGTAGACAGACAGACTGTTAGCTGGTACAGACATACAGACAGACTGTTAGCTGGTACAGACAGACAGACAGACTGTTAGCTGGAACAGATAGACAGACAGACTGTTAGCTGGTACAGACATACAGACAGACTGTTAGCTGGTACAGACAGACAGACAGACTGTTAGCTGGTACAGACAGACAGACAGACAGACTGTTAGCTGGTACAGATAGACAGACACTGCGTGACTATCGCTTACAGCTGTTGTTCATGTGGTGCTGTTGATTTTCTCTTGGTTTTTCGGTGGACTGAATTGGTCCCCAGCATCTGGTCAGAGGTGTCGACTCCTCCCATGAACTTGTTATACTGAGACACTGCTGTGGGTCTGGGGATAGGGACCCTCTGCTCCCGCCCGTCACCTAGATAGATAGACAGGCAGACAGACAGATAGATAGGTTAGTTGCAGCATACACATACTGATCCACAGGAAAATCCACACAACACAAAATAAATCATATGGTAGGCACAATATCAATACCTGTCTTCTGCCAGTGCAAGACTGTCTCCCCACTGTACACACTGTGGATGGATGTAAGGAGGGAGACCTCTCTGGTGTCCATCCACTTCACAAATAAAAGGTCACCTTCCCTAATCCACCGGATTGTGCCTCTCGGTGACCTTTTATTCAGAGCATTTTCCAGTGTTGATGGAACAGCCACTCTTCCCTGCCTGTATGTCCCACAGGCCCCAAAGCCCTGCTGACCCAGGTGCCTGAAGAGGAGGGGACTGGTGTAGAAATTGTCACAGTATACAATGTAGCCAGACCCCAGGAACTGTTTGTTGACCAGCGACGCCACCACGTCAAAGGACAGCCCCTTCCCCGACGCAAACTTGTTCTTTCCTGTATATAATCTGAAGTCAACGGTGTAGCCATTGACGTCAGCAAGAACAAAGAATTGTATGCCCCACTTGGTAGACTTGGCCTTCATATATTGCTTGATGGACACTCTGGCCTTCGTAGCCACCATCCGTTCATCCACTGAGATGTGCTGCTTCGGTTGGTAAATGCTCATGCACCGATTCCTCATCGTCTCAAGTAGGGGCTGGAGGCGTTGGAGAGGGTTATATTCCTCTGTGCCCCTTTTCTCGTCGTTGGAAGCGTCTTCGTCCGGGTCACTCATATGGAGGTTATCTGAAACAGCCATGAACCTATCTCTGGCCATGACAGTGCCAGGAAAGGAGACGTCAAATATGGTGTTCTTCCTCCAAAAGTCAACCCTCTTTGGCAATTTTATGACTGCCATGTACAGCAGCATCCCCAGGTAGATTCTCAACTCCTCTACTTCAATGTCCTTGCAGAGGAACTTCTTCCCCTTATCTTTGTTCCTCAGAGCATTCTTGTTGGTGTTGGTACACAACACTCTGAGGACTTCCAGGTCAAAAAAGTGGGAGAATATCTCCCCTGGCATTGGTCTCCCAACATTGAGTGGTGGTTGGACACCAGGCTTTCTTTTTGGAGTAAACCGTGGCTGCTGAGGTGTTATGTCAGCGTCTTCCAGGGTTTTCCAAGCTGATGTACTGTTGGGCTGGCGAATTGGTGACGGGCTACGAGCATCACCGGCACCAGCATCTCCACGGCCCGACTGTTCTCTGTCCCAGCAGAAGACGTCCTAAAAAGAGATAATGAGAAAGTGAAATCAATATCTGTAGTAGGCTCTATTTACTAAAACACACACACTGTTGAGGCCACTGCAAGTTTGAAGATATTCAATGCGATATAACACCTTCAGCAAGAAGGTTGTCTCAGCTTCAATGCCTGTAAACACCTGAACGTCTGTCCCCAACTGTCTGTCTGTACCAGCCAGTGTTGTAGTCGAGTCCCTAAATCTCGAGTCCGAGTCGAGTCCGAGTCCCCAGTGTTCAAGTCCGAGTCGAGTCACGAGTCACCAAAGAAGAGAATGCTCGAGTCCGAGTCAAGTCTGAGTCCTTCATGCTCTAGTCCGAGTCACAAGTCCTGAAAATCAGGACTCGAGTCCGAGTCACGAGTCTGTGAGCAGCCAGCCAGTCAGCCATCTAGCCAGCCAGCCATACATAATATGCGTTTACATAATATATTACACTTAGCAGAGGTCTTGTTAGAGCTTGATGTAAAATCTCTGAAGGCAAAGCGCACGATTCTTGGCGCCTCAGTCGGCATCTTAGCAGTAACTGTAACAGGATTCAACGCCGGTGAATCCACATGTAGGTGGAATACGTGCCTGTCCTTGCAGGGACTTGAATAATGTTACGATAACAAAGCTATCAATGTCTTATGCCAAATGATTAGTGCCTGCCTATTATTAAAAAACATTATTAAATTATATATATATATATATATATTTTTTAAACGTCTCCACCTGCCGTCCCCTGAGAGCTCAAGTCCGAGTCGAGTCACGAGTCACCAAAGAAGGGAATGCTCGAGTCCGAGTCAAGTCCGAGTCCTCCATGCTCTGTGACTCGAGTACTACAACACTGGTACCAGCTAACAGTCTGTCTGTCTGTACGTGACGGGGAGTAAAGACCGATGTTTATTTCTGTCTAATATACGGGTGCGCGAAAGTGTGTGTGTGTCTGAGGGGCATTTGACTCGCCGACCCGACCTGCTGAAGAAGGCGCAATGTTAGCGTTCTGGTCGTTTTTTACTGTGTCGAAAGATGACACTCGAGTTGCAGTATGTAGTACGTGCACCGGTGAAGTAATGCGAGGAGGATGCCGTGTCAAATCTTATAACAGCACCAATTTGATCACTCATTTAAGGAACAAACATCCAGAGGTTTACAAAGAATATGAGAAAAAAGCTAACGTTAAGAAGCAGTGGAAAACACCAACCGCGTTGGGAGCCCAATACAACAAGCACTCGATAAAACAAAGCCATTTGCCAAGTGTAAAGTTTAGAAAAAAATCATCCAACACATTGATCTCAGTTTGACTCTTTAGTGAACGTTTCCACCAGGCTTACATGTCAATTCCTGCTGTCATGGCTCAATTAGCACAACAACTAAACCACTCGCGCTGCTTCTCTATCTATTGTTACGCTTGCCTGGCCAAATATACTAAACAATACATTACATCCAATCCAACCAAAACCCAAGAACTATAAACAATAACCATGCGGGTCTCCCAATATAGAGTTGGACACATCCAACAATCCAATCCCGAATATCAACTATGAAAAGGGAGAGAATATTGCTCACACCAAATTCACTCCCGGACGAGCACCCAATTTGTTACGCTTGCCTGGCTCTTGACAAGGTGACAAAAAGGGAGACGACACATGGATAACAATAATAGGAGATTTATTAACGTAAATAATGTAGAATTGAAATAATGATAAAGAAAATAGTAACGACAACCAAAAACGGCTGCTGGTCGACAAGGAAGAGAGAGAGAGCATGAATCTAAACCCACTCTTTAAGGTTCCTGGGATAATTAGCATGATCAACCACACCTGAGCCCATCTGGAAGGTCGACAGGACAACAGGTGTAATAGCGCCCACTATAGGACCAAGTGTGGATCGTCACACTATCATAACAAGTGTGTCTTGCTCTAGAGGAGTAAAACATATAGCGCCCTCTCTAGGTCGGAACTAAACATTACCAACTCACTGAATAGAATGAACATAATGTTGACTGTGAACCATAGACATGACACCAAGGACAGCGCAAAGGCTAAGTCAATTTCAAGCAAGATAATGGAGATGATCTCTCTTGATGACACTGACAATAAATTGCAGTAAACACTGTATTATAGGGCTTTTCCAAATATGTTTGTAACCCCTGCCATATGGGCGGGGCCTGAGTTCTATTTTAAATAAGTGGCGGTATTACCTGTAATAATAAACTATTCAAATGATGACGATCGGTGCCTCCATTAACTATGTGGAAGTATTTTAAATAGGACTTCCTTTTTAATCCTTTTAATGTATTTATGTTTTAATATATCATATGAATTTTTCCTGGCTACATAGTGTACAGGTTTTTACTTTTGCCTGCTCGCGGCTCTGTCAGTATTGATTGATTGATTGACTGATTGACTGAAAATTGTCATTGTGTGAAGCGCATTGAGTTGCATCTTGTAAGAAATGCGCTATACAAATAACATTTGATTTGATATTACCTGTTTATGACACAACACAGTGGCTTTAAATGCAAATACCAAAGGGTATATATTTATTTACTAAATGCTAAATTTAAAGTGTTGGTAGTCAATTATAATGTTAACACAATACAATGTCAACAGACAATATCACAATATTACATAACAAAATATAGGCTCAAAGCCTATTCCAATTCCTTTCAAGGAAATAAATGTAATGTTTCCAATCAACTCAAAGTCAACTCAAAGGATTCACAATTGTACAATATATCATTAAGTAAAATAAAAAGGTGGGCCCACACTCACACACACACGCACTCTGTAACTCAGTCCATTAACCAGTGTTACCGTTGCAGCTGACGTTACTTGTGAGCGGGGGGGCCTTGAAACAGATATGGCCACTTCACTCGTTTACACGAGCCTCAAATAAAAGCACGTGCGTGGTTCAGTACTCACGTAACCTCGTGGGGAACTCGTAGGTAAACGAGGGGTTTGAAAGATCCGGAAAAAGAGGCAGAGATGAGGGGGGATGGGGTCCAGCGTTCTCCCACGAGCGCAGGAGAATGATTGAAGGACACTGGCGCGAAGATTCACTGGACGGTCTCGAGTTACCCCAGGCGATTGGAAACGGTCTCCGTGTCCACCGGAGAGCTTTCCTTTTGCTTGGTCTCTCGACTTCCAATTCTGAATTAACAGAATACACTGAGCTACAAAATCCAATAGCTATTTCGTTTTGATATAGCTAGAAACAATTTAGCACTCAGCAAATGCTAGCAACATGCTAACGTAATTATGCTAAGCTAACCGCTTGCCGCGATTAGCTCTACAGTCAAATATAACATACTACAACGAGTAGATGTAGCTTATAAACAAACACCAGACATATGTATTTACCTCTGGTAGCTTCAATGTGCACCAACATCCAAAGGAATAACTGTTCGTTGATTCCCGAATTGTTATACACACAGCATACAGGTCTTACTTCACTCGACGATGTCCTCAATCATTCTGACACGTTACTTAGTGCATAGTATCATTATTAGTACAAAGTCCCGCCCCCTCTATCTCAGCATACATTACAGTTGGCTAGCTCTTCCCGATGGACCAATGAAATAAAGAAATGAATGAATGACATTCATATCACGTAGTATAACCAATGAGCGAACTCACATTAGAGCTTGTAAACAAGTACACATTATAAACTTATAACAATGTTAATAACCGTGTACATAACCATGAAAGTATGCTTATTTATTAAATGGACTTATTTATTGAAATGCTCATAGCTCACTTTAGTAGCTGGGCTACACTCTCCCCCTTCTAAATGTCTGATGTCCTCAGCAGACTCAATAAACAAACTTTAGTTCAAAAACATAAAAGGGTGTAGCGTGAGCTGACTTAGCCTACTCTAGGTCTTTCTAATCTTAATAACCACACCTCGGTGGACAATGGTAAGAGGTTTGTCCCTTGCTCTACCAGGCTCATCATAGGTAAGTCTCATTATTGGATTTACTCATCTTTTTGGCCTAGCTTGTTTAGGGGAACGTTTTGCCTGTGATCTAGTGGACATTCTTCTATCATCTTCCTCACTGGAAACTGGTTCTGCTTCTGAGTCAGTTTCTGGTGCAGTCTCTGGGTTCCGGTCTTCTTGGGTGCAGTGATCTGGCTCTGAACGACTGTCACTTTCTGACTCTGACTGACTGTTGCTTGCTGAATCTGCATGATTGTCACTTGCTTCCATATGTGCTTCACTCTGTCTTGGACTTAGAGTGGACCTTTCTCTTCTCTCCAGGACCTTCTCTAGGTAACAGGGGTAGTGGTGGTCTAGTGGATAGTGAGTTGGACTTGGGATCGGAAGGTTGTGAGTTCAAATCCCGCCTGAAGCCACACCACTACGAGTTGGGTAAGGCACTTAGCCCTCAGTTACTCCAGGGGGAATGTCCCTGTAATTCGTAATTGTAAGTCGCTTTGGATAAAAGCGTCTGCTAAATGACAAAATTAAATTAAATTAAAATTAGGTATGTTCGATAGGATGGCCCGTTTGGCCAGCTGCACTCCAGATCGGAAGAGTCAGAGGATTCACATTCGTGTTGTACTTTGTGGTCGGTTGTCACTCTCTTTTCCTTGTCCATAGTCACTCTCTTTTTCTTGTTCTGAGTCTCTGTTCGAGTTCTAGGCCTTGAGGGCACGGGGTCATCATTGACTGCTACTGGCATCCGCACCAGCTCTCCTATGGGCAGGAGATGATCTCGATGTAGGGTTTTGACCCTTCCGTTCCCACTCTCAGGTTTCACCTTGTAGACAGGCAGGTTTGGCATCTTCTCTGTGACGATATATGGAGTCTCACACCATCGATTCTCCAGCTTGTGTTTCCCTTTGAGGCCTAGATATTTGATAAGCACTCTGTCGCCAGGCTCTATATTCTGAAACCTGACTCTCTTGTCGTATGCCTTCTTGTTGCGAAGATGTGTTTTGTTGGAGGCCTCCGTAGCCACCTGGTAGGCCTTCTGAAGATCTTGCTTGAGCTTTGTGACATATGACGAGTGCTGACGTTCTCCATCATCGGGCTGTGTCCCGAAGCATACATCCACGGGGAGTTTGGCTTCTCTCCCGAACATTAGAAAGTAGGGAGAGTATCCTGTGGAGTCACATTTGGTGCTATTGTACGCATGTACGAGATGTACGACATGTTGGCTCCAGTGTTGTTTCTTTTCTTGGCTTAGCGTGCCCAGCATGGACAGCAATGTCCGGTTGAATCTTTCCGGCTGGGGATCACCCTGTGGGTGGTAGGGGGTCGTTCGGGATTTCCTTATGCCCATTATCCTCAGCAGTTCTTTGATCAGTTTAGACTCGAAGTCTCGTCCTTGGTCGGAATGGATTCGAGTTGGTAGTCCATAATGCACAAAATACTTCTCCACTAATATCTTGGCGACTGTGAGGGCCTTTTGGTTTTTGGTCGGGAAGGCCTGTGCATATCTCGTAAAGTGGTCCGTTATGACTAACACATTGCTGATTCCCTTTGAATCCAGATCCATGGACAGGAAATCGATACAGACAAGGTCCAGTGGCCCAGCACTGACTATTTGGTGCAACGGGGCAGCTTTGTGGCTTGGCCTTTTCCTTAGAATGCACTCTCCGCAGTTCTTCACATACTGCTCAACGTTGGCAGCCATCTTTGGCCAGTAGAAACGGCTTCTTATCATGTCAGTCGTCCTTTCTGCTCCCAAATGACCTAAGTCATCATGCATGGACTTCAAAACCACTGGCCTGAACTCAGCTGGTAGCACAAGCTGCTGGATGTTCTCTCCTGAATGGCTTTGGCTCAGGCGGTACAGCAGCCCATCCTTCATGACGAACTTTCCCATTTCCTTCTTCATGGACTGGATGTCAGGAGAAGGCACTACATCCTTAGGCCAATCACCATGCTTCACTGCATGAATCGTCGCTCCAATCACAGGATCTTGGCCCTGAGCCACGATGAGCTCTTGTCTGGACAGCTGTCCAAGAGTGTTCATGTGCACGCTTGTGGGGAAAGCGTATACGTCGGGCACACACTCAGGGGACGCTCCAAGTTGTTCCGCAAACCTTGGTGAGGCTTGGGAGGATCCCAGGACACCGACCTGCTGGCCGATGGACTTGACACCAGACTGGGGTATACTCTTCCAGTCGGAATCCTCTTCTCTGGGCTCCAGCCTTGACAGTAGGTCTGCATCGATGTTATTCCGGCCAGGTCTGTAGATGATGTCAAAGTTGTACACTGACAAGTCTGACAGCCAGCGATGTCCAGTTGCGTTGAGCTTTGCAGTGGTAAGGACATACGTCAGAGGATTGTTGTCTGTATGTACCGTGAAACGGGCTCCATATAGATAGTCGTGGAACTTTTCGACGAGGGCCCACTTCAGTGACAAGAACTCTAGCTGGTGGATGGGGTAGTTCCGTTCTGAAGAGCTCAACTTTCGGCTGGCGAATGCCACTGGCCTCAGGCCTTCTGGGTAGTCCTGATAGAGCACTGCGCCGAGGCCGGCCAGACTAGCATCCACATGCAGGGTGTAAGGTTTGCTGGGGTCTGCGAACGCCAGGACTGGGGCGTTGGTGAGGCAGTGTTTGATTTTCTCAAAGGCCTCAGTGCACGACTGGTCCCATCTCTCTCCGAAGGGTTCTCGCTCATCCAGGTACACCTCACTTTTTCCCTTTCCAGGTCTTTTCCCACACTGGGTAGGGGTGTACCCCTTCGTTAACTCCGTAAGGGGACGGACAATGGGTGAGTAGTTGTGGATGAATCTACGATAATATCCACAGAAACCCAGGAACGACTGCAATGTCTTCAGGTTGGTGGGCCTAGGCCAGGCGGTGACAGCCTCGATCTTTCCCGGATCGGCAGCAACACCATCAGCCGAGACGATGTGGCCGACATATTTGACCTTTGTCTGACAGAAGTGGCATTTGTCGATCGAGATCTTGAGGCCAACTTCTCGGAGTCGGTCGAGGACTTTCAGGAGTCTCTCCTCGTGTTCTTCCAGTGACTTGCCAAAAACGATCAGGTCGTCGAGATAGACCAGTACTTGGAGGAGGTTCATGTCTCCGACTGCTTTCTCCATCAACCTTTCAAACTCATAGAATCCGAGAGGACAGATGAACGCAGTTTTTTCCTTGTCCTCTTCGTTCATAGCTAATTGGTAGTAGCCACTCCTCAAGTCTAGGACAGAGAATCATTTGCTGCCAGACAGAGAATCCAGAGCCTCGTCGATCCGGGGCGTGGTGTACTGGTCAGGGACAGTTCGGCTGTTCAGTGTACGGTAGTCGATACACATCCGGATCGCTCCATTTTTCTTTCTGACAACGACTATTGGTGAAGCATATGGGCTTCTGGATTCTTTGATGATGCCCCCAGCCAATAGCTTCTGGATATGTTGTCTCACGTCATCGATGTCTGCAGGTGCGATGCGCCTGGATCGTTCACGGAAGGGTCTCTGGTCTGACATGCGGATGCGATGCTCCACTCCTTTTGCCAGTCCCACATCCAGTTCGTGTAGGGAGAATGCGTCGCCTCTCTCAGACAGCTTTTGTCGGAGTCGTGCTTTCCACTCTTCAGGAACAGGTGAGTCTCCGAAGTCGATCAGACTTGTGTCAAAGTCCTCTGAGGCTGACAGTTGTTTTGACACCGCTGTGACTACATCGGTGCGGCACAGGCGGCCTAGGATGGTTCCGACAGGTATGGTTGCATCCTTGAGGGACTCATTCTGGATAAGCACTGTGAACCGGTTCACATCAACCGCATGACTTGGAATCACCATGGACTGTAGGAGCACCCCTGCAGGGAGAGGGCTCATGGAGGAGGATTCCACCATCAGGATCTCATCGGGCAGTGGCTGCTTTGTCTCCACTTTACAAGTAGCCTGACAGCTGCGTCCAGCAGCTAGTGCCAACGAGCCGGGACCCTGCCATCTCACACATCCAACTTCATCCTCCTTTCCTTCCTGAATAACGTCTGTGGACTCTGGGCAGGGGCTCTGAATGCCCAGGGTTCGAGCCATGAACACTCCGGTTTTATCTTCACATAGCTGAGCAAGACGTTTGGGAAGGCTGGCTTTGGCATTGGTGCCTAGGATCACAGGAGTCTGGTCAGGGCCTGCTGGATCTGGACAAATTAAAGCTAGGACGGACATGGTGGTGGGAGTTCCGGCTACTTTCTTGGGAAACTCCATATCTACCACTACATAGCCTAGATACGGATAACTAGAGTAACTCAATCCCCAAATGTCTAATCTGCTCACAGGGTTGATGGGTACACCTGACAGGTAACGCTTATACCAGGACTCCAAAATTATGCTTACACGTGAGCCACTGTCTAACAGTGCGTCACACATGTGTCCATTGACCTTTAACGGCTCCATGGATGGGGGCCCTATTAAGCCTTCTGGCAGGTCTGGTGTCTTAACGTTGCCTACTGCACTCTTCTTGCTGTCAACGTTAACATTAGCTTTATCAGCAGGATGGGCTGACTCGGGGTTGTTACCTCTGACAGTTTTGAGAGCACCAATCAGCTTCTGGATTACTTTGCTTTGGTTCTCAGGGTTTCGGCACCTTCCTGCAATTATGTCCATTCTCTCCACAACGATAGCATGTACTCCTTTTAGTCAGCTGCTGGTCTGGTTGGGGTGTTTGGAACGTATGCTCTGGTTGGGGAGTTTGGTACCGTAGGAGTGCTGCCGACGGCCATCACCGTTGATTGGGTTGCCGTTGCATGGAACTTTTTTGAGTTCATTTTCTGTGTCAGATGTTGCACTTGCTTCCTCAGAGCGAAAACTTCAGGATCATGTCTAGTCTCTGTGACCTGGGCTGGTTTCTCACCCCTTCCTTCTGGGATTTGGTTTGGGTTTGTAGCCAGTGTCGCGAACATTGATTTCATTTCCTTAATCTCTGATCTTAGGCTTTGGATCTCTGACAGTTTGTTTTCAGCTTGTGGTTGGGCGTTGACTGAGCGCACCGTAGCTGGATTTAGTTTAGCTCTGGAGGCTTCATATTCCTCTTCTGTGCGGATCTCCCGCAGTAGGTCAAGGAACGTGGGCGGGTTATCCTTCCGTTCTCTCAGTCGCAGCTGGATCAACATCAGGTCAGCATCTACTGCTCCTTTAAGCAATTGCTCCACTCGAGCTCGATCCATGTTACTGGCCGGTAGGCCGCCTCGTTGTACAACTTTGGAGAGAGAGCGCTCCAGTCTTCTAAAGAAATCAGACAGTTTTTCTCCAGATTGTTGGCGCTGCAGTCGGAACGCGAAGTAGAGATCATCTCCAGATTCCGCCAGTCCAAATGCACTTTCCAGAGCTTCCAAGCACTTTTCGGGGGTTATGTCGGTGTCGGATGAGCGCACAGCCTTCACTACTTCATATGCCTGCCCCTTTAAGCTTTCCATAATCCTTCTCCGTTTCTCTTTGGGTGCATAGTCACTCTCCTCCACCATCAGGTAAGCCTGCTCCATCCAATGGTCGAATGTTTCTTCCCCGGCTGGGGTAGGCACAGTACCTGAGAAGGTGCGCAGACGTCGGTATCCTCCACTTTCTGATAAGGGGTTCACGGTTTTGTCTAGCAGGTCACCAACTGCACGTAGGATGGACTCTACGGAGGAGGGGGCTGCCTCTGGGTCGGTGAATAGAGCCTTTACATCTCCCATTGACTTGCCCTCCGCTTGAAGCAGAGCATGTAGCTTGGTGGTGAACTCCTCAGTTTCTACTTGAACTTCCGGCACAATATAGATTGGCCATGCTTTTTCTCCCTCTGCTGGAGGTATTTCCGGGGGAACAGCTGGATCAGTTACTGTTCCTCGGCACTCACAGAGCACCAGGAGGTCATCTGATGTCTCACTTACTATCCTACCTCTCACGCGCACACGTCCCAAGCACTTTATAGTCTGTAGAACTTCTTCTATTTTTGCTATTTCTGTGTTGCCTGGGACAACAATCATAAGCGCGTTCTTCTCATCTACTGCCTCTCCTCTACACCAGTTCTTTAACTTGGTTACAAACATAGTGTTTTACTTTACTTATGGTTGTTGTTCTAAACTTGAGTTGAAACTTTTGTATTTTACTGAGTTGACTATTTAGTTTGTTTGGAAACCACGTGATCTCAGCGGAGCCTCCAATGTAACCCCTGCCATATGGGCGGGGCCTGAGTTCTATTTTAAATAAGTGGCGGTATTACCTGTAATAATAAACTATTCCAATTATGACGATCAGTGCCTCCATTAACTATGTGGAAGTATTTTAAATAGGACTTCCTTTTTAATCCTTTTAATGTATTTATGTTTTAATCATCTGAATATGAATTGCCTATTACCTGTTTATGACACAACACAGTGGCTTTAAATGCAAATACCAAAGGGTATATATTTATTTACTAAATGCTCAATTTAAAGTGTTGGTAGTCAATTATAATGTTATACAAAGTCAATAGACAATATTCACAATACAATGTCAACAGACAATATCACAATATCACATAACCAAATATAGGCTCAAAGCCTATTCCAATTCCTTTCAAGGAAATAAATGTAATGTTTCCAATAAACTCAAAGGATTCACAATTGTACAATATATCATTCAGTAAAATAAAAGGGTGGGCCCACACTCACACACACACGCACTCTGTAACTCAGTCCATTAACCAGTGTTACCGTTGCAGCTGACGGTGCTTGTGAGCGGGAGGCCTTGAAACTGTTATGGCCACTTCACTCGTCCACACGAGCCTAAAATAAAAGCTTGTGCGTGGTTCAGTACTCACGTAACCTCGTGGGGAACTCGTAGGTAAACGAGGGGTTTGAAAGATGGTGTAAAAAGAGGCAGAGATGAGGGGGATGAGGTCCAGCGCTCTCCCACGAGCGCAGGAGAATGATTGAAGGACACTAACGCGAAGATTCACTGGACGGTCTCGAGTTACCCCAGGCGATTGGAAGCGGTCTCCTTGTCCACCGGAGAGCTTTCCTTTGGCTTGGTCTCTCGACTTCCAATTCTCTGGTAGCTTCAATGTGCACCAACATCCAAAGGAATAACTGTTCGTTGATTCCCGAAATGTTACACACAGCATATACAGGTCATACTTCACTCAACGATGTCCTCAATCATTCTGACACGTTACTTAGTGCAACCTAACGCTATTAGTACAAAGTCCCGCCCCCTCTCTCTCAGCATACATTACAGTTGGCTAGCTCTTCCCGATGGACCAAGGAAATAAAGAAATGAATGAATGACATAGCCAATGTGCGAACTCACATTAGAACTTGTAAACAAGTACACATTATAAACTTATAACAATGTTAATAACCGTGTACATAACCATGAAATTATGCTTATTTATTAACCCTTTGTGATGTTCACTTTTTGGACCCTTTCGTAGTGTTCGGGTCCAGTTGACCCGGGACATCATTGGGGTTTTAAAAGCACTTGTCTTAACATGGTGCTCCTAGTCCCAAGGGTGACCCATACAAGGGGGTATCCGCTTGTTAAGTCGTGACGTATTTCCGGGGCCAACGTTGGCTGAGGCGCTGTCTTCGAAATGGCGAAATAATAATAATAATTAATTATATTTATATAGCGCTTTTCCGAGGCTCAAATACCCTGACAATATGGAGAAAACGGGAAAGTGCTGTGTCCCTTGTTGTATGAATAGATCCGAGTCTAAAAAACGATTAAACTGTCATTCTACCGCTGTAGTTCACAGGTACTCTGGTGCGGGGAATTTCTGATTTGGACTCGGAAATGGCTAAACGTCACTTTTGACGTCAGACTTAACAAGCGGATACTCAGGGCGCAAGAAAGCCCCAAAATAGCCCATGATATTAAAGGGCTCCTCCTGTGGGCACAAACCGGTACTGTACCCAATAATGCACAATAGGTACTGTGTACACATTCAAAAGTGCATATCTTTTGTTCTAGTGGATCTAGGGGGTTGCCCTTTGGAGAGGCTGGAGCAGAGGATGCTTAGTAACAACCCACAAAGTGTCAGACCCCTGGGAATAGGTGGGGCCGAACGACAGCATGATGAGTAGAAGCGTTTTTACGCACATGATGCCCCTAACTTTGAAAATGCAAAATCCACTATAATAAAGACCTGGGTGTCATAAATCATACTTATCTAGGAAAAATGTTAATGAAACAATGTTTTCATTGCTGTTTATTATTTTGAATTTATATTCTCAATTGAATTTCACATTTATCTAATTATAATGAACAAGAATAGAAATGAAAGAACCAAACTAAGATTGTTTTTGCCAATAGCTATGAAATACATCTCTCAAAAATGTCTGCAAATGCTGAATCACAAAACACGAACGGAATGTACACTGTTTTCACTGTCACTGTCGAAATACAGTATTATGTCTGAAAAATCCCAAATAATTCTGAAATACCACGGGCTACAATTGTGTGTGCATGGGAGATGGAGATAACGTTTATTGCCATTTATGCATACACATTAAGCATACACATATAGGAATTTGATTCGGCGTTACAGTAAGAGCATTTCTAAATGCAATGCAAACAAAACAACACAGGACAGACAGCAGTGCAGACAGAACACAACAAACTGTAAAACCATAGCTGCCATGTGCGGCGCTGTAGTCCACAGAATACTGTAGAGAAGGGAGGGGGGGGGGGGGGGTGGTGGCATGGGCGGGGGGAGGGAGGAGCGGGGGGGGTAGGTATGGGTGGGGGGAGGGAGGATGTTCTGGGTCAGTCTGACCCGTCTTCGTAGAGCAGCAATCAGTGTCGCCATGGACAACGGCCTTGAGCACTGCCCCAGAAGGCGGCACAGAGTTCACCAGAGGGGGGGGGGGGGGCACGCCGCATGGAGGCTTCAGGGCATGGGTTCACTGCGGGGGAGCTTTGAGCCATAATCAGGTGAATGGGTTCACTGCGAGGAAAACAGCATTCCATAGAATCAAACCTCTCGAAAATGTGGGGTCTCCTGTCATTCGCCATTCGTCTCCTGTCAAACGCCAATTCGGGGAGCAGCAAGATTGCCCACCCTGCGATCCAGATCCAGAACCTTACGGTTCAGATCCGTAAGCGCAGCGCCGTGCATTCCAGCCACCCTCCCCAGTTCTTTGATCAAGAGGGGCAGTTCGCGCAGATCGCTAATCACTGCTCCCATCTTTTTAATTTGCCGATAGATCATGGCAGCACTCAATGTGTCCAACTATCATAAATCCGAAAATGAAAACATCTTCCACGTCCTCAATCGACATGATTGCCAAACAAACGAGACGCCAGTTGTCCCAGGCATCTCTGATGTAACCTGCGGCAAAAGTTCCCTCTGGGCAGGCAGGTTCCCCCGAACCAGCTTTCCTCGTGGAAAATAGGTTATCAATTGCATTCAGGGACCAGCTTAACAAATCCATTTTGCTTCTGAAGAGTCAGTGCAGTGTAGAGCAAACAAAAAAAGCAGGGGTGAGGGAGAGCGAAAAGGAATGCGACCGCCCACGACAGAGGGGAGAGAGAGAAGTGCCTTGGCGCTCCCCACTTCCAACTCACCCCATGATAGCCTGGATTGAACATACCCCAACCTCTCGTGGCTGTGTATCCAGAATATATCGCAATCTAATGGACGCAATTAAAAAACCACTTGCGGTTGAGGCTTTATGGAGCCGAGAGCTTGGTGAATTGGATTTCCACCCAAACTAGGACACAATATGGTCTAATCTCAATTCAACCTCCAAAAACGTAGCTCATCAGTTAATTCATTTTAAAGTCATCCACAGGGCCTATGCTACACCATATAGAAGATACTTAACCCTTGTGTGGTGTTCACTTTTTGGACCCTTTCGTAGTGTTCGGGTCAAGTTGACCCGGGACATCATTGGGGTTTTAAAAGCACTTGTCTTGACACGGTGCTCCTAGTCCCAAGGGTGACCCATACAAGGGGGTATACTCAGGGCGCAAGAAAGCCCCAAAATAGCCCATAATATTAAAGGGCGCCTCCTGTGGGCACAAACAGGTGTGTGGTGGCCTGGGAAAACCCGTCGGATGTCGCTGGCGTTCGTTCGTGGCAAAGAGCAAAAATAGATGGAAATCGCGATTTTGGCGATTTTGATATTATGTGGTATTCTAGTACTTTGAACTCCATACTACATTATGGTGAATAAACATTTTAAGAAAACAAAAGAGAAAGTACTTATTTTTATGTTTTTGTGGCGGGTAGTTTGCTAGAGAAACAACATCACGTTGAACGTGTCTCATTCTCAGTTAAGCAACGCACGCACACATGAGCGAAAGGAGAGACGATACTTCCACCTGTGTTATTGCCAGTTTACTGATGCTCACAATATAAGCATAACGTAATAACATCTTAACTAGAAGACACACAAAATTGGATCTGTCCCTCGCATACCGACGAGGCGAGCAGACTAACACCGCATCACAAGCAGACAAACGAGACCGGCCGATCTGCATAGGCTCCTCCCCCGACCCAGAGGAGAAAGGGGGAGAAATCACCTTTCACTTTTTTTGACATGATACATTAAAATGATCATAACTTTTTTTAAATAAAGGGCTATCTCGGTCATTCAACCAGTTATGAATAGCTGAGAACTTCTAATTTATGGAAATATAAAAAAATGAAAATGTCAAAATGCCACCATGTGAAGGGTTTTCCCAGGCCACCACACAGGTACTGTACCCAATAATGCACAATAGGTACTGTGTACACATTCAAAAGTGCATATATTTTGTTCTAGTGGATCTAGGGGGCTGCCCTTTGGAGAGGCTGGAGCAGAGGATGCTTAGTAACAACCCACAAAGTGTCAGACCCCTGGGAATAGGTGGGGCCGAACGACAGCATGATGAGTAGAAGTGTTTTTACGCACATGATGCCCCTAACTTTGAAAATGCAAAATCCACTATAATAAAGACCTGGGTGTCATAAATCATACTTATCTAGGACAAATGTAAATGAAACAATGTTTTCATTGCTGTTTATTATTTTGAATTTATATTCTCAATTGAATTTCACATTTATCTAATTATAATCAAAGCTGTAAAGAAAATACAGGTGATGAACAAGAATAGAAATGAAAGAACCAAACTAAGATTGTTTTTGCCAATAGCTATGAAATACATCTCTCAAAAATGTCTGCAAATGCTGAATCACAAAACACGAACGGAATGTTCACTGTTTTCACTGTCACTGTCGAAATACAGTATTATGTCTGAAAAATCCCAAATAATTCTGAAATACCACTGGCTACAATTGTGTGTGCATGGGTATGCCTGTCTACACAACACATGAAGCACAGAATGTGACAGTGTGTGTACCTCAAATGTACTTTTTGCAGTTGCTGCATACGTTCTGTACAGTGCAAGAACATGTAAAAATGTTTACAATGTTGCACTTCAAAGGGTAAAAAGTGCGAGAGCAGACGGCTTCTTGGCACAGGAAAGCTAGAGCAGAGGTGTGTGAGTGAGTGAGTGAGTGTCAGTGTGAGTGTGTGTATGTTTCTGTGTGTCTCTGTGCATCCGGGCCTAAATGACCCGAAGATCTTATGAAGGACATAAATGTGTTGGGGTATTGTAGGATGTGTAAAAATTTTTTGCACTTTTACATGTTTTTCATAGAAAATAAGCCAAGGCCATGGAGTTTCATATTGATCAAATGTATTCTTGTACCATTTCTCACCAAGTAAAAATGTAAAACGGGTCCAGTTGACCCGAACACCACACAAGGGTTAATGAAACTACAACCCAACTACTACTGTCAATTCTGCCCTACCCCCACACCGGGTTCATTTCTCCATATGTTCTGGGAGTGTCCAGTCGTGGCCAATTTTTGGAACCATGTCAATTCTGTAATGTCCAAGTTATTTAAGATTGACTATGTTCCTAATTCATGTTTATGTTTGCTCAATGATGACTCTGATTTCGATTTAAGTATTACGCAAAAGAAAATGCTATTTGCTGGTTTCACCTCTGCAAAAAAACCTATTCTTCAACATTGGATGACACCTGATTTCAGTATGAACACTTTTTGGTTTTACTCTTTACAGAGGATTGTGTTGTATTTCTACAATTTGGCTGTGACTTGTCTGCTACACTACCCCTTTTCTTTTTTGTTTTCTTTATTTTTTCCCTCCCTTCCTTTCTTGTTCTGTATTGTCATTGTTATGTGTTGATAAAAGCAATAAAAAATCTTGATCACAAAAAAATAAAATAAAGATAAACTAAACATAACTAAACCAAAAGAGATTGTCGATGAGTTTAATGATTACTTTGTCAATGTTGGCTATAACTTAGCAAATGAAATTGTGGACCCAATAACGAAGGACGGTGTAGACGAAGATATTATTGATATAAACACCAACACCATATTTCTGAAGAAAATTGAAGAGAAGGAACTGATTGATGTGGTAACCAAATTTAAGAATAAAAAATCTACAGATTGTAATGACATAGATATGAGACTAGTAAAACATATTATAGAATATATTGCAAAGCCACTGACTCATATCTGTAACCAATCATTTCAAACCGGCATATTTCCCAACCAAATGAAATTAGCAAAGGTCATTCCTATCTACAAAAATGGAAACAAGCACAGTTTTTTCCAACTCTAGACCAATTTCTCTCCTTCCTCAGTTTTCAAAAATATTAGAAAAACTTTTTGTAGTAAGACTGGACGATTTTATAGAAAAACAAAACCTACTGAGCAGTGGCGGCTGGCCGATAGAGGGCGCTGGGGCGCCGCCCCCACCTTCACTTCCTAGTTCCCCACCTTCACTTCCTAGTTGCGATTTGTAAAAGTTTTTTTTTAAAATAAACATTGTTTATTCACAAAATGCGGCTGATATTCTGTCGGCGCCTATCAGCATTCATTAAAAATCCTCCAATACAATAAACATTTTATCTGTGTGTGTGTGTAAAATTCACTGTTAAAATACATAGGGGAGGAGTCGGGTCGCCGATCGAATGGAAGTCTATCGCAGGCCAAATACTTTTCGCTTACACGTGAGCTGTAGCAGCGCTCCAATTGGCTGTCTCTATTTCTCGGCCGGGGTGCAAAAAGTTGCGTCCTGAATATCCGGTTGTATTGCAGACAATGCATTATGCTGAGGACTTCTGACTTCCGGGCTTCCGGACTTCCGGGCTTCCGGACTGCTCTCCTTACAAATTAAGTTGTTTACAATGTAAGGAGGATTTATTTCTGTAAACAAATTGAACAAATGGATTAGAAGGAGGCATCTTTTGTTCCCAACTTGAGGATATTGCACTGGACCTATTAACAAAGTCAAACTTCGTTTGTGGTCGCAATCTCCGCACCGGCTGTTAGGCTGCTACTGTTGGTGTTTTGCGAAGCCAGAATACACAAACTCGACCTGAAGGTAAGAGAGTCAGCTAAGATAAAAGCTACTTCAAACATTTAGTAATATCGTCAGCATGGTACGTTTTCTAATGTCGTCTTTTCGCTTGTTTGTTTATGTATTCACCCAGCACACGCACACACACACACGCACACACGCACACACACACACACACACACACTCACACTCACACACTCACTAGAGGGGATGAAGAGGTCTGTACAGGGGGGTAGAGGGGATGAAGAGGTCTGTACAGGGGGGTAGAGGGGATGAAGAGGTCTGTACAGGGGGGTAGAGGGGATGAAGAGGTCTGTACAGGGGGTAGAGGGGATGAAGAGGTCTGTACAGGGGGTAGAGGGGATGAAGAGGTCTGTACAGGGGGTAGAGGAGTTGGAGAGGTCTGTAGAGGAGGGTAGAGGGGATGAAGAGGTCTGTACAGGGGGGTAGAGGGGATGAAGAGGTCTGTACAGGGGGGTAGAGGGGAGGAAGAGGTCTGTACAGGGGGTAGAGGGGATGAAGAGGTCTGTACAGGGGGGTAGAGGGGATGAAGAGGTCTGTAGAGGTGGGTAGAGGGGATGAAGAGGTATGTACAGGGGGTAGAGTGGATGGAGAGGTCTGTACAGGGGGGTAGAGGGGATGAAGAGGTCTGTACAGGTGGGTAGAGGGGATGAAGAGGTCTGTAGAGGTGGGTAGAGGAGATGGAGAGGTCTGTACAGGGGGTAGAGGGGATGGAGAGGTCTGTAGAGGTGGGTAGAGGAGATGGAGAGGTCTGTACAGGGGGTAGAGTGGATGGAGAGGTCTGTACAGGGGGGTAGAGGGGATGAAGAGGTCTGTACAGGGGGTAGAGGGGATGAAGAGGTCTGTACAGGGGGTAGAGGGGATGAAGAGGTCTGTACAGGTGGGTAGAGGGGATGAAGAGGTCTGTACAGGGGGTAGAGGGGATGAAGAGGTCTGTAGAGGTGGGTAGAGGAGATGGAGAGGTATGTACAGGGGGTAGAGTGGATGGAGAGGTCTGTACAGGGGGGTAGAGGGGATGAAGAGGTCTGTACAGGGGGTAGAGGGGATGAAGAGGTCT
Source organism: Nansenia antarctica (assembly GCF_963989245.1). Taxonomy (NCBI): domain Eukaryota; kingdom Metazoa; phylum Chordata; class Actinopteri; order Argentiniformes; family Microstomatidae; genus Nansenia; species Nansenia antarctica. The sequence continues at coordinate 108,850 of NW_027662471.1, read as the reverse complement.
GTACAGGGGGTAGAGGGGATGAAGAGGTCTGTACAGGTGGGTAGAGGGGATGAAGAGGTCTGTACAGGGGGTAGAGGGGATGACGAGGTCTGTACAGGGGGGTAGAGGGGATGAAGAGGTCTGTACAGGGGGGTAGAGCTATTCTCATGCTAAAATCGACTGTAAATCCAGATTTTAAAGTTGATATTCTTCCCCGTGGAGCATGCCCCCATAACCTGTGCCCCACCCACATTTTTTTAGCACCAGCCGCCACTGCTACTGAGTGACCATCAATTTGGATTAAGAGCAAATCGATCCACTACAATGGCAGTGATGGAATTGATTGAAAAAATATCCACAAAAATGTAAAGTAAAGATTATACTGTAGGGATATTCATAGCTCGAAAGAAGGCATTTGATACTATTGATCATAGATTATTAATAAGAAAACTTGATAGATATGGAATTAGAGGGATAGCAAATTTATGGATTAGAAACTATCTTGATAATAGACACCAGTATGTACAAATAAACAATGATAAATCTGAACTGCTAAGGGTCACATGTGGGGTCCCACAAGGTTCAGTGCTGGGTCCAAAGCTGTTTATTTTGTACATCAATGATATTTGCAATGTGTCCAAGTTGTTAAATTTTGTTTTGTTTGCAGATGATACACATTTATTTTGTTCTGGCAAAGATTTGGAGCAGCTTCTGGATACAGTGGAAACGGAACTAAAAACTATAAAACGATGGTTTGACACAAACAAGTTGTCATTGAACTTAGAAAAAACTAAACTTATGATATTTGGAAATCGAAAAATTAATAGTCAAGTACAAATCAAGATAGATAATGTTGAAATTGAAAGAGTTTATGAAAACAATTTTTTGGGAGTTGTTATAGACCACAAACTATGTTGGAAAACACACATAAACTACTTAAAGACTAAAATATCAAAGTCTATTGCAATACTGCATAAAACGAAAGACATACTTAATCCAAATTCATTACACATATTGTACCGTTCTCTAATAGTTCCATACATAACTTACTGTGTGGAAGTGTGGGGAAACACATACAAAACAATCACAAATCCAATTTATTTACTATACAAATTATAAACAGAGCTGCCTATCAAGAACCAACTAACAAATTATTCATAAAAGAATTGGTGGACTTCAAAATGGCACAAGTAATGTATAAAGTAAAAAATAAGATGCTTCCAGACTGTATCCAGAGACTATTTCAAGTTAGACAGAGTAATTACGAACTCAGAGGAATATGTATGTTTATGAAAACAAAGATTAGAACAAATGCAAAACAAAGATGTATAACAGTTAAAGGAGTTAATTTATGGAATACTTTTGAAAAGGAAATGAAAATGTGTAGTACACTAAAAGGATTTAAAAAATTATTTAAAAATAAGATGATTAACAAGTATAAAACAGAGGTTTAAATATAGTTTTTGTTTGGTATTTTTTGAACTTTTTGTTGACATGCGTAAGTGAAATTTTGTTTATAAAAGTTTCTATGTTTTGATTATGCATGCATGGGGGGACTTGCATACATGTAACAAGGGTAGGCGCAATAAGCCACGGCTTCAGCCTACACCTTTTTGGTCCTGGTGTTATGAATTGTGACTGTGTACATAATTTTTTTATTTTATTATTTTATTATTTATTTTTTATATCTGTATTGTGAATTGCATAGGGGACCAAAATAAACATTCTCAATCTCTACACAGTAGAGTTCTGAGAGAGTGAGTTTGAGTTTGAAAAAAAAAAAATGTGTTAAGTCTCCCGCCTGGCAAGCGGTGAGTCCTGGGTCCGAATCCCAGGTGGACAAAACGGTTTCCATATTGTCAATATGAACCAAAAAATTGGTTAGGGTACCAGGATCGCGAATGGGCTCTTCATTGGTCTGGGTACCAGAGAGAGAGAATGAGAGAGACATTTCCCCCCCAAAACATATTTTTTAACATCTACCTGCTGGACGTGTCTGTGTGCGTGTGTGACTGGATGTGTGCGTGTATCTACTGGCCCCTCTATGGGGAAAGCTTACTAGTGGATGGGGATATGTGGGAGTCTATGGGGAATGCATTCACCTTTTTGCCCAAAAAACAAATTTCGCAGGGGCCATGCTAATCTTCTCTGTATCGATCCAATTTTAGTATATGCGCCGCCGTGGCGAGCGCAATCTGCCAGCCTGCCTTAGGCCTCTTTATTTGTCCCACAACGGAATACGTTTGTGGCAGACGGTTACCCAGTACATCAAGGTTTTTGGCATGTTGGCGCCACCCTGTGGAAGTCTACATGTAGAGAAAAGAGGTGGAGACAAAGCATTTTTTTTCGTGCAGCCTGCGTTTTCCTTTCTTAAAAAAAAAAAAAACTTAAGAAGGTGCACATGTTGTTTGTCTGTCAAAAGACAGAATGGGTCTTTTATCATCACATTGATCCCTGATGGCCAACTGCACCACATCATGTTTTTTGTTCAGTTTTCACTCTGCTCTTTAACCTTGTGGCATCATTGTCCAAGCAAAAGCTGGAGCGCTTCACGAATTTGCGTGTCATCCTTTCGCAGGGGCCATGCTAATCTTCTCTGTATCGATCCAATTTTAGTATATGCGCCGCCGTGGCGAGCGCAATCTGCCAGCCTGCCTTAGGCCTCTTTATTTGGCCCACAACGGAATACGTTTGTGGCAGACGGTTACCCCGTACATCAAGGTTTTTGGCATGTTGGCGCCACCCTGTGGAAGTCTACATGTAGAGAAAAGAGGTGGAGACAAAGCATTTTTTTTCGTGCAGCCTGCGTTTTCCTGTCTTAAAAAACAAAAAAACTTAAGAAGGTGCACATGTTGTTTGTCTGTCAAAAGACAGAATGGGTCTTTTATCATCACATTGATCCCTGATGGCCAACTGCACCACATCATGTTTTTTGTTCAGTTTTCACTCTGCTCTTTAACCTTGTGGCATCATTGTCCAAGCAAAAGCTGGAGCGCTTCACGGATTTGCGTGTTATCCTTTCGCAGGGGCCATGCTAATCTTCTCTGTATCGATCCAATTTTAGTATATGCGCCGCCGTGGCGAGCGCATTCTGCCAGCCTGCCTTAGGCCTCTTTATTTGGCCCACAACGGAATACGTTTGTGGCAGACGGTTACCCCGTACATCAAGGTTTTTGGCATGTTGGCGCCACCCTGTGGAAGTCTACATGTAGAGAAAAGAGGTGGAGACAAAGCATTTTCTTTTCCGTGCAGCCTGCGTTTTCCTTTCTTAAAAAAAAAAAAAAAAAAACTTAAGAAGGTGCACATGTTGTTTGTCTGTCAAAAGACAGAATGGGTCTTTTATCATCACATTGATCCCTGATGGCCAACTGCACCACATCATGTTTTTTGTTCAGTTTTCACTCTGCTCTTTAACCTTGTGGCATCATTGTCCAAGCAAAAGCTGGAGCGCTTCACGAATTTGCGTGTCATCCTTTCGCAGGGGCCATGCTAATCTTCTCTGTATCGATCCAATTTTAGTATATGCGCCGCCGTGGCGAGCGCAATCTGCCAGCCTGCCTTAGGCCTCTTTATTTGTCCCACAACGGAATACGTTTGTGGCAGACGGTTACCCCGTACATCAAGGTTTTTGGCATGTTGGCGCCACCCTGTGGAAGTCTACATGTAGAGAAAAGAGGTGGAGACAAAGCATTTTTTTTCGTGCAGCCTGCGTTTTCCTTTCTTAAAAAAAAAAAAAACTTAAGAAGGTGCACATGTTGTTTGTCTGTCAAAAGACAGAATGGGTCTTTTATCATCACATTGATCCCTGATGGCCAACTGCACCACATCATGTTTTTTGTTCAGTTTTCACTCTGCTCTTTAACCTTGTGGCATCATTGTCCAAGCAAAAGCTGGAGCGCTTCACGAATTTGCGTGTCATCCTTTCGCAGGGGCCATGCTAATCTTCTCTGTATCGATCCAATTTTAGTATATGCGCCGCCGTGGCGAGCGCAATCTGCCAGCCTGCCTTAGGCCTCTTTATTTGGCCCACAACGGAATACGTTTGTGGCAGACGGTTACCCCGTACATCAAGGTTTTTGGCATGTTGGCGCCACCCTGTGGAAGTCTACATGTAGAGAAAAGAGGTGGAGACAAAGCATTTTTTTTCGTGCAGCCTGCGTTTTCCTTTCTTAATTTTTTTTTTTAATTAAGAAGGTGCACATGTTGTTTGTCTGTCAAAAGACAGAATGGGTCTTTTATCATCACATTGATCCCTGATGGCCAACTGCACCACATCATGTTTTTTGTTCAGTTTTCACTCTGCTCTTTAACCTTGTGGCATCATTGTCCAAGCAAAAGCTGGAGCGCTTCACGAATTTGCGTGTCATCCTATTCGCAGGGGCCATGCTAATCTTCTCTGTATCGATCCAATTTTAGTATATGCGCCGCCGTGGCGAGCGCAATCTGCCAGCCTGCCTTAGGCCTCTTTATTTGGCCCACAACGGAATACGTTCGTGGCAGACGGTTACCCCGTACATCAAGGTTTTTGCCATGTTGGCGCCACCCTGTGGAAGTCTACATGTAGAGAAAAGAGGTAGAGACAAAGCATTTTTTTTCGTGCAGCCTGCGTTTTCCTTTCTTAAATTTTTTTATTTATTAAGAAGGTGCACATGTTGTTTGTCTGTCAAAAGACAGAATGGGTCTTTTATCATCACATTGATCCCTGATGGCCAACTGCACCACATCATGTTTTTTGTTCAGTTTTCACTCTGCTCTTTAACCTTTTGGCATCATTGTCCAAGCAAAAGCTGGAGCGCTTCACGAATTTGCGTGTCATCCTTTCGCAGGGGCCATGCTAATCTTCTCTGTATCGATCCAATTTTAGTATATGCGCCGCCGTGGCGAGCGCAATCTGCCAGCCTGCCTTAGGCCTCTTTATTTGGCCCACAACGGAATACGTTTGTGGCAGACGGTTACCCCGTACATCAAGGTTTTTGGCATGTTGGCGCCACCCTGTGGAAGTCTACATGTAGAGAAAAGAGGTGGAGACAAAGCATTTTTTTTCGTGCAGCCTGCGTTTTCCTGTCTTAAAAAAAAAAAAAACTTAAGAAGGTGCACATGTTGTTTGTCTGTCAAAAGACAGAATGGGTCTTTTATCATCACATTGATCCCTGATGGCCAACTGCACCACATCATGTTTTTTGTTCAGTTTTCACTCTGCTCTTTAACCTTGTGGCATCATTGTCCAAGCAAAGGCTGGAGCGCTTCACGAATTTGCGTGTCATCCTTTCGCAGGGGCCATGCTAATCTTCTCTGTATCGATCCAATTTTAGTATATGCGCCGCCGTGGCGAGCGCAATCTGCCAGCCTGCCTTAGGCCTCTTTATTTGGCCCACAACGGAATACGTTCGTGGCAGACGGTTACCCCGTACATCAAGGTTTTTGGCATGTTGGCGCCACCCTGTGGAAGTCTACATGTAGAGAAAAGAGGTAGAGACAAAGCATTTTTTTTCGTGCAGCCTGCGTTTTCCTTTCTTAAATTTTTTTATTTATTAAGAAGGTGCACATGTTGTTTGTCTGTCAAAAGACAGAATGGGTCTTTTATCATCACATTGATCCCTGATGGCCAACTGCACCACATCATGTTTTTTGTTCAGTTTTCACTCTGCTCTTTAACCTTTTGGCATCATTGTCCAAGCAAAAGCTGGAGCGCTTCACGAATTTGCGTGTCATCCTTTCGCAGGGGCCATGCTAATCTTCTCTGTATCGATCCAATTTTAGTATATGCGCCGCCGTGGCGAGCGCAATCTGCCAGCCTGCCTTAGGCCTCTTTATTTGGCCCACAACGGAATACGTTTGTGGCAGACGGTTACCCCGTACATCAAGGTTTTTGGCATGTTGGCGCCACCCTGTGGAAGTCTACATGTAGAGAAAAGAGGTGGAGACAAAGCATTTTTTTTCGTGCAGCCTGCGTTTTCCTGTCTTAAAAAAAAAAAAAACTTAAGAAGGTGCACATGTTGTTTGTCTGTCAAAAGACAGAATGGGTCTTTTATCATCACATTGATCCCTGATGGCCAACTGCACCACATCATGTTTTTTGTTCAGTTTTCACTCTGCTCTTTAACCTTGTGGCATCATTGTCCAAGCAAAAGCTGGAGCGCTTCACGAATTTGCGTGTCATCCTTTCGCAGGAGCCTTGCTAATCTCCTCTGTATCGATCCAATTTTAGTATATGCGCCGCCGTGGCGAGCGCAATCTGCCAGCCTGCCTTAGGCCTCTTTATTTGGCCCACAACGGAATACGTTTTATGCAGACGGTTCCCCCGTACATCAAGGTTTTTGGCATGTTGGCGCCACCCTGTGGAAGTCTACATGTAGAGAAAAGAGGTGGAGACAAAGCATTTTTTTTCGTGCAGCCTGCGTTTTCCTTTCTTAAAAAAAATGTTTTATTAAGAAGCTGCACATGTTGTTTGTCTGTCAAAAGACAGAATGGGTCTTTTATCATCACATTGATCCCTGATGGCCAACTGCACCACATCATGTTTTTTGTTCAGTTTTCACTCTGCTCTTTAACCTTGTGGCATCATTGTCCAAGCAAAAGCTGGAGCGCTTCACGAATTTGCGTGTCATCCTTTTCGCAGGGGCCATGCTAATCTTCTCTGTATCGATCCAATTTTAGTATATGCGCCGCCTCGGCGAGCGCAATCTGCAAGCCTGCCTTAGGCCTCTTTATTTGTCCCACAACGGAATACGTTTGTGGCAGACGGTTACCCCGTACATCAAGGTTTTTGGCATGTTGGCGCCACCCTGTGGAAGTCTACATGTAGAGAAAAGAGGTAGAGACAAAGCATTTTTTTTCGTGCAGCCTGCGTTTTCCTTTCTTAAATTTTTTTATTTATTAAGAAGGTGCACATGTTGTTTGTCTGTCAAAAGACAGAATGGGTCTTTTATCATCACATTGATCCCTGATGGCCAACTGCACCACATCATGTTTTTTGTTCAGTTTTCACTCTGCTCTTTAACCTTGTGGCATCATTGTCCAAGCAAAAGCTGGAGCGCTTCACGAATTTGCGTGTCATCCTTTCGCAGGGGCCATGCTAATCTTCTCTGTATCGATCCAATTTTAGTATATGCGCCGCCGTGGCGAGCGCAATCTGCCAGCCTGCCTTAGGCCTCTTTATTTGGCCCACAACGGAATACGTTTTAGGCAGACGGTTCCCCCGTACATCAAGGTTTTTGGCATGTTGGCGCCACCCTGTGGAAGTCTACATGTAGAGAAAAGAGGTGGAGACAAAGCATTTTTTTTCGTGCAGCCTGCGTTTTCCTTTCTTAAAAAATATTTTTTATTAAGAAGCTGCACATGTTGTTTGTCTGTCAAAAGACAGAATGGGTCTTTTATCATCACATTGATCCCTGATGGCCAACTGCACCACATCATGTTTTTTGTTCAGTTTTCACTCTGCTCTTTAACCTTGTGGCATCATTGTCCAAGCAAAAGCTGGAGCGCTTCACGAATTTGCGTGTCATCCTTTTCGCAGGGGCCATGCTAATCTTCTCTGTATCGATCCAATTTTAGTATATGCGCCGCCTCGGCGAGCGCAATCTGCAAGCCTGCCTTAGGCCTCTTTATTTGTCCCACAACGGAATACGTTTGTGGCAGACGGTTACCCCGTACATCAAGGTTTTTGGCATGTTGGCGCCACCCTGTGGAAGTCTACATGTAGAGAAAAGAGGTAGAGACAAAGCATTTTTTTTCGTGCAGCCTGCGTTTTCCTTTCTTAAATTTTTTTATTTATTAAGAAGGTGCACATGTTGTTTGTCTGTCAAAAGACAGAATGGGTCTTTTATCATCACATTGATCCCTGATGGCCAACTGCACCACATCATGTTTTTTGTTCAGTTTTCACTCTGCTCTTTAACCTTGTGGCATCATTGTCCAAGCAAAAGCTGGAGCGCTTCACGAATTTGCGTGTCATCCTTTCGCAGGGGCCATGCTAATCTTCTCTGTATCGATCCAATTTTAGTATATGCGCCGCCGTGGCGAGCGCAATCTGCCAGCCTGCCTTAGGCCTCTTTATTTGTCATCGTCATCCTGCTGTCTGCAGGGGCCCATGATGCATCTGGATGAGCTCTGGCTCTGTGTCGTCATCCTGCTGTCTGCAGGGGCCCATGATGCATCTGGATGAGCTCTGGCTCTGTGTCGTCATCCTGCTGTCTGCAGGGGCCCATGATGCATCTGGATGAGCTCTGGCTCTGTGTCGTCATCCTGCTGTCTGCAGGGGCCCATGATGCATCTGGATGAGCTCTGGCTCTGTGTCGTCATCCTGCTGTCTGCAGGGGCCCATGCAACATCTGGATGAGCTCTGGCTCTGTGTCGTCATCCTGCTGTCTGCAGGGGCCCATGCAGCATCTGGATGAGCTCTGGCTCTGTGTCGTCATCCTGCTGTCTGCAGGGGCCCATGATGCATCTGGATGAGCTCTGGCTCTGTGTCGTCATCCTGCTGTCTGCAGGGGTCCATGCAACATCTGGATGAGCTCTGGCTCTGTGTCGTCATCCTGCTGTCTGCAGGGGCCCATGCAGCATCTGGATGAGCTCTGGCTCTGTGTCGTCATCCTGCTGTCTGCAGGGGCCCATGCAACATCTGGATGAGCTCTGGCTCTGTGTCGTCATCCTGCTGTCTGCAGGGGCCCATGCAGCATCTGGATGAGCTCTGGCTCTGTGTCGTCATCCTGCTGTCTGCAGGGGCCCATGATGCATCTGGATGAGCTCTGGCTCTGTGACGTCATCCTGCTGTCTGCAGGGGCCCATGCAACATCTGGATGAGCTCTGGCTCTGAGTCGTCATCCTGCTGTCTGCAGGGGCCCATGCAACATCTGGATGAGCTCTGGCTCTGTGTCGTCATCCTGCTGTCTGCAGGGGCCCATGCAACATCTGGATGAGCTCTGGCTCTGTGTCGTCATCCTGCTGTCTGCAGGGGCCCATGCAGCATCTGAATGAGCTCTGGCTCTGTGTCGTCATCCTGCTGTCTGCAGGGGCCCATGCAACATCTGGATGAGCTCTGGCTCTGTGTCGTCATCCTGCTGTCTGCAGGGGCCCATGCAACATCTGGATGAGCTCTGGCTCTGTGTCGTCATCCTGCTGTCTGCAGGGGCCCATGATGCATCTGGATGAGCTCTGGCTCTGTGTCGTCATCCTGCTGTCTGCAGGGGCCCATGCAGCATCTGGATGAGCTCTGGCTCTGTGTCGTCATCCTGCTGTCTGCAGGGGCCCATGCAGCATCTGGATGAGCTCTGGCTCTGTGTCGTCATCCTGCTGTCTGCAGGGGCCCAAACATCTGGATGAGCTCTGGCTCTGTGTCGTCATCCTGCTGTCTGCAGGGGCCCATGATGCATCTGGATGAGCTCTGGCTCTGTGTCGTCATCCTGCTGTCTGCAGGGGCCCATGATGCATCTGGATGAGCTCTGGCTCTGTGTCGTCATCCTGCTGTCTGCAGGGGCCCATGCAACATCTGGATGAGCTCTGGCTCTGTGTCGTCATCCTGCTGTCTGCAGGGGCCCATGATGCATCTGGATGAGCTCTGGCTCTGTGTCGTCATCCTGCTGTCTGCAGGGGCCCATGCAGCATCTGGATGAGCTCTGGCTCTGTGTCGTCATCCTGCTGTCTGCAGGGGCCCATGCAACATCTGGATGAGCTCTGGCTCTGTGTCGTCATCCTGCTGTCTGCAGGGGCCCATGCAACATCTGGATGAGCTCTGGCTCTGTGTCGTCATCCTGCTGTCTGCAGGGGCCCATGCAGCATCTGGATGAGCTCTGGCTCTGTGTCGTCATCCTGCTGTCTGCAGGGGCCCATGCAACATCTGGATGAGCTCTGGCTCTGTATCGTCATCCAGCTGTCTGCAGGGGCCCATGCAACATCTGGATGAGCTCTGGCTCTGTGTCGTCATCCTGCTGTCTGCAGGGGCCCATGCAACATCTGGATGAGCTCTGGCTCTGTGTCGTCATCCTGCTGTCTGCAGGGGCCCATGCAACATCTGGATGAGCTCTGGCTCTGTGTCGTCATCCTGCTGTCTGCAGGGGCCCATGCAACATCTGGATGAGCTCTGGCTCTGTGTCGTCATCCTGCTGTCTGCAGGGGCCCATGCAACATCTGGATGAGCTCTGGCTCTGTGTCGTCATCCGGAGAGACAGTTGCTGTCTGCAGGGGCCCATGCAACATCTGGATGAGCTCTGGCTCTGTGTCGTCATCCGGAGAGACAGCAGCTCCTCTAGTGACACTGCTGTCTGCAGGGGCCCATGCAACATCTGGATGAGCTCTGGCTCTGTGTCGTCATCCGGACACTGCTGTCTGCAGGGGCCCATGAAACATCTGGATGAGCTCTGGCTCTGTGTCGTCATCCGGAGAGACAGCTCCTCTAGTGACACTGCTGTCTGCAGGGGCCCATGCAACATCTGGATGAGCTCTGGCTCTGTGTCGTCATCCGGAGAGACTGCAGCTCCTCTAGTGACACTGCTGTCTGCAGGGGCCCATGCAACATCTGGATGAGCTCTGGCTCTGTGTCGTCATCCGGAGAGCAGCTCCTCTAGTGACACTGCTGTCTGCAGGGGCCCATGCAACATCTGGATGAGCTCTGGCTCTGTGTCGTCATCCGGAGAGACAGTCACTGCTGTCTGCAGGGGCCCATGCAACATCTGGATGAGCTCTGGCTCTGTGTCGTCATCCGGAGAGACAGTTGATTCTGCAGCTCCTCTAGTGACACTGCTGTCTGCAGGGGCCCATGCAACATCTGGATGAGCTCTGGCTCTGTGTCGTCATCCGGAGAGACAGTCAGCTCCTCTAGTGACACTGCTGTCTGCAGGGGCCCATGCAACATCTGGATGAGCTCTGGCTCTGTGTCGTCTTCCGGAGAGACCACTGCAGCTCCTCTAGTGACACTGCTGTCTGCAGGGGCCCATGCAACATCTGGATGAGCTCTGGCTCTGTGTCGTCATCCGGAGAGACAGTGCTGTCTGCAGGGGCCCATGCAACATCTGGATGAGCTCTGGCTCTGTGTCGTCATCCGGAGAGACAGTTGGGGTGGGGGCCTCGATAGACCGAGAGAGGAGGTCGGCCACTACGTTGTCCCTCCCCGGGGTGAACCTGAGCTGGTAGTCATACTGCCTGAGCCGCTCCCCCCACCTGTGCAAACGGAGAGGCCTGTGCCCACTGCCTGAGGCTGACAGCAGTGTGGTCAGGGCCTGGTGGTCTGTACGGAGGGTGAACCGCCGGCCGTATAGATAGAGGTGCCACCTCTCACATGCCCAGACACAGGCTAGAGCTTCGCGTTCGCCGACTGAATACCTCTGTTCGGTGGGGCTAAGAGCCCTGGAGGCAAAGGCAACTGGCCGCTCGACGC
>NW_027662471.1:62500-92500 GCF_963989245.1 Nansenia antarctica | reverse complement strand
AAGCACTGCGTAACTGTGTTAGCTGGGAGATAGCCTTTCACTGGTATTTCTCTTTTGGATATGGGCTACACATATTTCCAATCATGGACGGAAACAACTTTAAATTTACTTCGATTTAGTAGTTAATTAGCCGGGGAACATAAGACCGGGGAACATAGGACCCTTTTTCGGGAGCGGGGAACATAGGACCCTTTTTCAGAAGCGGGGAACCGGGGAACATAAGTCCCGGGGAACATAGGACCCGGGGAACATAGGTACACTCCCACCGTAGATACCTTTACTACTTCGACAGAAACGTCGAACATAATAGCTAAACAAGTTTTAAAATGATTTGGGGCCAATATATCTTCAGCTAGCGAAAGAAACTAGCTTACTATACTGTTGTCTTAGGAGTTGGTAAAATAACATGATTAAAACATATGAGCAATAACATATCGTGGGCTTGGGCATGTATGTATATGTATATGTATGTATATATGTGCGCTATAGAAATTAAAGTTATTATTATTATTACTATTTCTCCTTTGATGGTTCTCCTCCAGGTTGTATCATTCTAAAACATCCCAGGACAAGAGAGTTTGTTTTTTTTAGCTTTAATGAATAAAATAGAAATGATTATAAATGTTCCATTATTAGTAAATAGACCAAATGTAAATGTTAACAGAATAAAGTTAAACACAATTAATAATAAAACCATACAGTATGGATAAAACATGCATAGCACAACATACTAACATCAGGGGAGACTGGTGGAACGTGTTTGACACCATTCCTCATTACAATGAGCTTTGCCCTCCGATTTCTACCTCCACAGCCTCCCCTGACTAACATACCCTTTCCTATTTTATTTTATTAAGTCTTTATAACAATAAGTGTAACAATAACTCAGCAACAACTAAAGCAACAATACAGTGAGATGCACATGAGACCCCAGAAATACTGAAGTAACTTAATTTTTAACTTAATTAAAATAATAATAATAATCAAAGGCTCATAATACAGTAAAAAGCATATGAGACCACTAAAATCACTTAATTTGTATACAAATAATTAAAAAGCAAAACTCCAGGGGCAAAAATACAGTAAAAAGCATGAGACCACTGAGACCACCAGTGTTCAGGTTTTCCACCACAAGGGGGCGTATGTGTAACAGACATGGTTCAGTGAACCCCGGTTCAATACCGGAGGCTCATATGTTCAGGACAGCATTTACATTGACATTTTTAGCATTCAGAAGACGCCTTTACCCAAATGTTTTGATTGTAAGTCGTTTCGATTAAGGCGTCTGCTAAATGCCAAAAATGTGATGTAAATAAGTAAGTGAATCATCTATCTACCAGCCATAGCAGGAGAAAGTCATCTATGCTCAGGCCTGGGGCCATTGGCAGTCGTCGTGCTAGAAGAAGGAAGAATTTAAAAAAAAAAAAAAATGGACACAATTCAGGGCTGCCGTCAATTGAGCCATTGCTTTCGCCAAAGAGCCATTGCTTTTTGGTCAGGCTGCATTTGCAAATAAGAATTTGTTCTTACATGTTTGCCTGGTTAAATAAAAAAATATAAAAAATTAAAAAAAGAATTTCAATTAAAGCAAGTTTGAAAATGTTAACTGATTTGACTGAATTGAAATGGAATTGAGCCCAACCCTGACAGAGTTATTGACAGATTACTGATTCCCTCTATCTTTATCCTGCTGGACATTGTGTCCTATATTGTACAACTACAGTAGACAGGTACATTATAGTTGTTCAGGTGAAGTGGGAACGCAACTTTTTAAAGGTCGTCTTCCTGTTCAATCACCCTGGTTTCCTGTCTGGCTGGGGTGGCTCCGCCCCGCCCCCTGGGGCCCCGCCCTCTGACATTAACATACTCCGGGATTTGGTCCTCCTGGAAGATGGTGACAGACACAGACACACAGGACAGAGAAGTTGAGACGGAGACCAGGCTAAAGCACAGATCTGGGACCAGGCTGAAACACATACAGGTCTGGGACCAGGCTAAAACACATACAGATCTGGGACCAGGCTAAAGCACAGGTCTGGGACCAGACTAAAACACATACAGGTCTGGGACCAGACTAAAACACATACAGATCTGGGACCAGGCTAAAACACATACAGGTCTGGGACCAGGCTAAAACACATACAGGTCTGGGACCAGGCTAAAACACATACAGGTCTGGGACCAGGCTAAAGCACATACAGGTCTGGGACCAGACTAAAACACATACAGGTCTGGGACCAGGCTAAAACACATACAGATCTGGGACCAGGCTAAAACACATACAGGTCTGGGACCAGACTGAAACACATACAGGTCTGGGACCAGGCTAAAACACATACAGGTCTGGGACCAGACTAAAACACATACAGGTCTGGGACCAGGCTAAAACACATACAGGTCTGGGACCAGGCTAAAACACATACAGGTCTGGGACCAGGCTAAAGCACATACAGATCTGGGACCAGGCTAAAACACATACAGGTCTGGGACCAGACTAAAACACACACAGGTCTGGGACCAGGCTAAAACACATACAGGTCTGGGACCAGACTAAAACACACACAGGTCTGGGACCAGGCTAAAGCACATACAGATCTGGGACCAGACTAAAACACATACAGATCTGGGACCAGACTAAAACACACACAGGTCTGGGACCAGGCTAAAACACATACAGGTCTGGGACCAGGCTAAAGCACATACAGGTCTGGGACCAGACTAAAACACATACAGGTCTGGGACCAGGCTAAAACACATACAGGTCTGGGACCAGGCTAAAACACATACAGATCTGGGACCAGGCTAAAACACATACAGATCTGGGACCAGACTAAAACACATACAGGTCTGGGACCAGGCTAAAACACATACAGATCTGGGACCAGGCTAAAGCACACACAGGTCTGGGACCAGGCTAAAACACATACAGGTCTGGGACCAGGCTAAAACACATACAGGTCTGGGACCAGGCTAAAACACATACAGATCTGGGACCAGGCTAAAACACATACAGGTCTGGGACCAGACTAAAACACATACAGATCTGGGACCAGACTAAAACACATACAGATCTGGGACCAGGCTAAAACACATACAGGTCTGGGACCAGGCTAAAACACATACAGATCTGGGACCAGGCTAAAACACATACAGGTCTGGGACCAGGCTAAAACACATACAGGTCTGGGACCAGGCTAAAACACATACAGATCTGGGACCAGGCTAAAACACATACTGATATGGGACCAGGCTAAAACACAGATCTGGGACCAGGCTAAAACACATACAGGTCTGGGACCAGACTAAAACACATACAGGTCTGGGACCAGGCTAAAACACATACAGGTCTGGGACCAGGCTAAAACACATACAGGTCTGGGACCAGGCTAAAACACATACAGATCTGGGACCAGGCTAAAACACATACTGATATGGGACCAGGCTAAAACACAGATCTGGGACCAGACTAAAACACATACAGGTCTGGGACCAGACTAAAACACATACAGATCTGGGACCAGACTAAAACACATACAGATCTGGGACCAGGTAAATGAGCTCTTCTCACCTGGTTGTCTTCTGCGGTCCCTCGTCCCTTCCTGTCAAAACAAAACAACCGACACTGAAGAAGAGAAGAACCACCAACGCATGTTCAACCCTCTGAGATACAGCCTGACCCTGGTTCACATGTTCAACCCTCTGAGATACAGCCTGACCCTGGTTCGCATGTTCAACCCTCTGAGATACAGCCTGACCCTGGTTCGCATGTTCAACCCTCTGAGATACTGCCTGACCCTGGTTCACATGTTCAACCCTCTGAGATACAGCCTGACCCTGGTTCACATGTTCAACCCTCTGAGATACAGCCTGACCCTGGTTCACATGTTCAACCCTCTGAGATGCAGCCTGACCCTGGTTCACATGTTCAACCCTCTGAGATACAGCCTGACCCTGGTTCACATGTTCAACCCTCTGAGATACAGCCTGACCCTGGTTCACATGTTCAACCCTCTGAGATACAGCCTGACCCTGGTTCACATGTTCAACCCTCTGAGATTCAGCCTGACCCTGGTTCACATGTTCAACCCTCTGAGATACAGCCTGACCCTGGTTCACATGTTCAACCCTCTGAGATACAGCCTGACCCTGGTTCACATGTTCAACCCTCTGAGAGGTCTTACAACCTGACCCTGGTTCACATCAGACAACACACAGATGCAGTATTACAGATATATCTCCATTAATTGCTGAGTCTCTCTGAAGTGTTCAGTTACTTTGGGCTCTGTGCGTGTTTGTTAAGAAGAGGAGAATGTTACTTAAAGCTGAGCGCACACTGTCTCAGACTCTCACCACAGCCAGAGCATCACCACAGGAAGCAGCAGCACCAGGAAGGCCTTGACTCCCAGGCCGACGCGGATGATGACCAGGTCAACTGAATAAAGACAGACAGACATGGAACTGCTGCTCACTTGTATGACATGTGCTGTACTTCATACTGGGGGGATTAGGTGCATTATTATTATTATTACTATTATTACTATTATTATTATTACCATTATTATTATTATTATTATTATTATTATTAGTAGTAGTAGTAGTAGTAGTAGTACTAATAATAATAATAATAATAATAATAATAGTAATAATAATAATAATAGTAATAATAATAATAATAATAGTAATAGTAATAATAATAATAATAGTAATAATAATAATAATAATAATAATAATAGTAATAATAATAGTAATAATAATAATAGTAATAATAATAATAGTAATAATAATAATAATAGTAATAATAATAATAATAATAGTAATAGTAATAATAATAATAATAGTAATAATAATAATAATAATAATAGTAATAAGGTTATTAATAATATAATTATAATGACCTGAGGTCAGTCCAAGCTGTATGTCCACCTCAGTAGAGTTGTTCGCCCCCACAGAGTTTCTGGCCACACAGAAGTACCGTCCAGTGTGGGCGTGGCTTAGAGAGGTCAGACTCAGCACCTGTCCAAGCCCCGCCTCTGAGGTGTTGGCTCCTCCCCTCTTCGTGAACCACCAGGTGTAGGTCTCTACTGCAGGGTTGGCATGGCAACTGCAGGTCAGGGTGACATCGCTGCCCTCCGCCAGGGCACCAGAGGGACTGACCTCCACAGAGACCCTCGCTGGGGCGTCTACAGGAAACAGGAAACAGGAAACAGATGACGTCATAACAACCTTCACTCTTCATAGGAAAACTAGTTAACCTCCATGTCACCTGGAAATGTCTTGTCTGAGGAGTTTCAGAGATAGGCCTGTCAACAACTTAACACCAGGAAGCTGCCTGTCAACAGCTTAACACCAGGAAGCTGCACCGTCACATTCTATCATCCTTCATTAACAGTCATGTCTGCTACGGTCTCACTAACACACTCAGGATGTGAACACGTTGAGATATCTAGAGGACAACAAACCGCTTGTTTAACCACCCATCGTTAGCAGAGCTACACATCTGCACCACAGAACGAGCCTAGTGAACTCACCCTGGACCTCCAGAGTCAGAACAAGCCTAGTGATGAACTCACCCTGGACCTCCAGAGTCAGAACAAGCCTAGTCATGAACTCACCCTGGACCTCCAGAGTCAGAACAAGCCTAGTGATGAACTCACCCTGGACGTCCAGAGTCAGAACAAGCCTAGTGATGAACTCACCCTGGACGTCCAGAGTCAGAACAAGCCTAGTGATGAACTCACCCTGGACCTCCAGAGTCAGAACAAGCCTAGTGATGAACTCACTCTGGACCTCCAGAGTCAGAACAAGCCTAGTGATGAACTCACCCTGGACCTCCAGAGTCAGAACAAGCCTAGTGATGAACTCACCCTGGACGTCCAGAGTCAGAACAAGCCTAGTGATGAACTCACCCTGGACGTCCAGAGTCAGAACAAGCCTAGTGATGAACTCACCCTGGACCTCCAGAGTCAGAACAAGCCTAGTGATGAACTCACCCTGGACCTCCAGAGTCAGAACAAGCCTAGTGATGAACTCACCCTGGACGTCCAGAGTCAGGAGAGATGAGTTGAGGGATCCGTGTTTGTTCCGAGCCTCACAGACGTACTGGCCAGAGTGTTGAGGAGAGACGTCCTCCAGGACCAGCTGAGCCCCTGGTACCCCAGGGCTGGTCCCGGTGCCGTTGGCTCTGTACCAGGTGTAGCTCTCTACTGCAGGGTTGGCTGCACTGCTGCAGGTCAGAGTCACAGAGCTGCCTGCTACTACTGGACCAATAGGAAGGGCCGACACTGAGATGTCCCCAGGAGGGTCTGAGAAATAACAGGAAGGATCCAATCACATCACAGAGTCTTTAGAATGTGATGCTGGTGTGTGTCAGATGGTATTTTATATGTTGCTTCTAATAATAAGGTTCTTTACACACAACAAGATGTCCATTACAGACCTCACTAACACCACCATGTGACTCCAGCTGGCCTGTACTTACAGTTATCCAGGTCAATAAAGCTTAAACAAGGTGAGTTAAAACTGTCAATAATACTCAATAATACTCAATAATACTCAATAATACTCAATAATACTCAATAATACTCAATAATACTCACACTAAACATCGTTTCACAGTCAGCAATAGTCTGCTAAATCTGTTTTATATGTCATTGTGAGGGTGTGTGTGTGTGTGTGTGTGTGTGCAAATCTGTTTTTATGTCATTGTGAGGGTGTGTGTGTGTGTGTGTAAATCTGTTTTTATGTCATTGTGTGTGTGTGTGTGTGTATGTGTGTGTGTGTGTGTGTGTGCAAATCTGTTTTTATGTCATTGTGTGTGTGTGTGTGTGTGTGCAAATCTGTTTTTATGTCATTGTGTGTGTGTGTGTGTGTGTGTGTGTGTGTGTGTGTATGTGTGTGTGTGTGTGTGTGTGCAAATCTGTTTTTATGTCATTGTGTGTGTGTGTGTGTGTGTGTGTGTGCAAATCTGTTTTTATGTCATTGTGTGTGTGTGTGTGTGTGTGTAAATCTGTTTTTATGTCATTGTGTGTGTGTGTGTGTGCAAATCTGTTTTTATGTCATTGTGTGTGTGTGTGTGTGTGTGTGTGTGTGTGTGTGTGTGTGTGTGTGTGCGTGTGTGTGTGTGTGTGTGTGTGTGCAAATCAATTGTTATGTCATTGTGTGTGTGTGTGTGTGTGTGTGTATGTAAATCTGTTTGTGTGTGTGTGTGTTTGTGTGTGTAAATCTGTTTTTATGTCATTGTGTGTGTGTATGTGTGTGTGTGTGTGTGTGGTGTATGTGTGTGTGTGTGTGTATGTGTATTATTAAAACTGTCCATAATACTCACACTGAACACGGAGGGTAGTTGGAGGAGATCTGGCTGAGCTGATGTCATTGTAGGCCTCGCAGTGGTACCGTCCACTGTGTCTGGGCTGAACGTTGGAGATGGTGAATGTTGGACTCTGACTCTCTGTCACACCAGTAACGCCTCCTCCTTCCTTCTCCTTATACAGGAAGTAGCTCCTCACAGGTGGGTTGGCATCACTGCTGCTGCAGGTGAGAGTGACGGAGCTGCCCTGAACAACATCGCCATCTGCTGGACTGACTGACAACCTGACGTTCTCTGGACCATCTGGAAGAGAGGGAGTCATCGTCATGGTTACTGTAGTAAAGGAGCTGCTACTGTAGTAAAGTTACTGTTCCTGTTGTTGTTAGGATAGACATGATACTCAAAAGGGTGTTTCAGTCAGCAATAGTCTGTTAAATCTGTTTTATATGTCATTGTGTGTGTGTGTGTGTGTGTGTGTGTGTGTGTGTGTGTGTGTGTGTGCAAATCTGTTTTTATGTCTTAGAGTCAGGACAAGCCTAGTGATGAACTCACCCTGGACGTCCAGAGTCAGAACAAGCCTAGTGAACTCACCCTGGACCTCCAGAGTCAGGACAAGCCTAGTGATGAACTCACCCTGGACGTCCAGAGTCAGAACAAGCCTAGTGATGAACTCACCCTGGACCTCCAGAGTCAGAACAAGCCTAGTGAACTCACCCTGGATGTCCAGAGTCAGAACAAGCCTAGTGATGAACTCACCCTGGACGTCCAGAGTCAGGACAAGCCTAGTGATGAACTCACCCTGGACCTCCAGAGTCAGAACAAGCCTAGTGATGAACTCACCCTGGACCTCCAGAGTCAGGACAAGCCTAGTGATGAACTCACCCTGGACCTCCAGAGTCAGAACAAGCCTAGTGATGAACTCACCCTGGACCTCCAGAGTCAGAACAAGCCTAGTGATGAACTCACCCTGGACCTCCAGAGTCAGAACAAGCCTAGTGATGAACTCACCCTGGACCTCCAGAGTCAGAACAAGCCTAGTGATGAACTCACCCTGGACCTCCAGAGTCAGAACAAGCCTAGTGATGAACTCACCCTGGACCTCCAGAGTCAGAACAAGCCTAGTGATGAACTCACCCTGGACCTCCAGAGTCAGAACAAGCCTAGTGATGAACTCACCCTGGACCTCCAGAGTCAGAACAAGCCTAGTGATGAACTCACCCTGGACGTCCAGAGTCAGAACAAGCCTAGTGATGAACTCACCCTGGACCTCCAGAGTCAGAACAAGCCTAGTGATGAACTCACCCTGGACCTCCAGAGTCAGAACAAGCCTAGTGATGAACTCACCCTGGACCTCCAGAGTCAGAACAAGCCTAGTGATGAACTCACCCTGGACGTCCAGAGTCAGAACAAGCCTAGTGAACTCACCCTGGATGTCCAGAGTCAGAACAAGCCTAGTGATGAACTCACCCTGGACCTCCAGAGTCAGGACAAGCCTAGTGATGAACTCACCCTGGACCTCCAGAGTCAGAACAAGCCTAGTGATGAACTCACCCTGGACCTCCAGAGTCAGAACAAGCCTAGTGATGAACTCACCCTGGACCTCCAGAGTCAGAACGAGCCTAGTGATGAACTCACCCTGGACCTCCAGAGTCAGAACAAGCCTAGTGATGAACTCACCCTGGACCTCCAGAGTCAGAACAAGCCTAGTGATGAACTCACCCTGGACCTCCAGAGTCAGAACAAGCCTAGTGATGAACTCACCCTGGACCTCCAGAGTCAGAACAAGCCTAGTGATGAACTCACCCTGGACCTCCAGAGTCAGAACAAGCCTAGTGATGAACTCACCCTGGACCTCCAGAGTCAGAACAAGCCTAGTGAACTCACCCTGGACCTCCAGAGTCAGAACAAGCCTAGTGATGAACTCACCCTGGACCTCCAGAGTCAGAACAAGCCTAGTGATGAACTCACCCTGGACGTCTAGAGTCAGGAGAGATGAGTTGAGGGATCCGTGTTTGTTCCGAGCCTCACAGACGTACTGGCCAGAGTGTTGAGGAGAGACGTCCTCCAGGACCAGCTGAGCCCCTGGTACCCCGGGGCTGGTCCCGGTGCCGTTGGCTCTGTACCAGGTGTAGCTCTCTACTGCAGGGTTGGCTGCACTGCTGCAGGTCAGAGTCACAGAGCTGCCTGCTACTACTGGACCAATAGGAAGGGCCGACACTGAGATGTCCCCAGGAGGGTCTGAGAAATAACAGGAAGGATCCAATCACATCACAGAGTCTTTAGAATGTGATGCTGGTGTGTGTCAGATGGTATTTTATATGTTGCTTCTAATAATAAGGTTCTTTACACACAACAAGATGTCCATTACAGACCTCACTAACACCACCATGTGACTCCAGCTGGCCTGTACTTACAGTTATCCAGGTCAATAAAGCTTAAACAAGGTGAGTTAAAACTGTCAATAATACTCAATAATACTCAATAATACTCAATAATACTCAATAATACTCACACTAAACATCGTTTCACAGTCAGCAATAGTCTGCTAAATCTGTTTTATATGTCATTGTGAGGGTGTGTGTGTGTGTGTGTGTGTGTGTGTGCAAATCTGTTTTTATGTCATTGTGAGGGTGTGTGTGTGTGTGTGTGTAAATCTGTTTTTATGTCATTGTGTGTGTGTGTGTGTGTGTGTGTGCAAATCTGTTTTTATGTCATTGTGTGTGTGTGTGTGTGTGTGTGTGTGTGTGTGTGTGTGTGTATGTGTGTGTGTGTGTGTGTGCAAATCTGTTTTTATGTCATTGTGTGTGTGTGTGTGTGTGTGTGTGCAAATCTGTTTTTATGTCATTGTGTGTGTGTGTGTGTGTGTGTGTGTAAATCTGTTTTTATGTCATTGTGTGTGTGTGTGTGTGTGCAAATCTGTTTTTATGTCATTGTGTGTGTGTGTGTGTGTGTGTGTGTGTGTGTGTGTGTGTGTGCGTGTGTGTGTGTGTGTGTGTGCAAATCAATTGTTATGTCATTGTGTGTGTGTGTGTGTGTATGTAAATCTGTTTGTGTGTGTGTGTGTTTGTGTGTGTAAATCTGTTTTTATGTCATTGTGTGTGTATGTGTGTGTGTGGTGTATGTGTGTGTGTGTGTGTGTGTGTGTGTGTGGTGTATGTGTGTGTGTGTGTGTGTATTATTAAAACTGTCCATAATACTCACACTGAACACGGAGGGTAGTTGGAGGAGATCTGGCTGAGCTGATGTCATTGTAGGCCTCGCAGTGGTACCGTCCACTGTGTCTGGGCTGAACGTTGGAGATGGTGAATGTTGGACTCTGACTCTCTGTCACAGTAGTAAAGCCTCCTCCTTCCTCCTCCTTATACAGGAAGTAGCTCCTCACAGGTGGGTTGGCATCACTGCTGCTGCAGGTGAGAGTGACGGAGCTGCCCTGAACAACATCGCCATCTGCTGGACTGACTGACAACCTGACGTTCTCTGGACCATCTGGAAGAGAGGGAGTCATCGTCATGGTTACTGTAGTAAAGGAGCTGCTACTGTAGTAAAGTTACTGTTCCTGTTGTTGTTAGGATAGACATGATACTCAAAAGGGTGTTTCAGTCAGCAATAGTCTGTTAAATCTGTTTTATATGTCATTGTGTGTGTGTGTGTGTGTGTGTGTGTGCAAATCTGTTTTTATGTCTTAGAGTCAGGACAAGCCTAGTGATGAACTCACCCTGGACCTCCAGAGTCAGGACAAGCCTAGTGATGAACTCACCCTGGACGTCCAGAGTCAGAACAAGCCTAGTGATGAACTCACCCTGGACGTCCAGAGTCAGAACAAGCCTAGTGATGAACTCACCCTGGACCTCCAGAGTCAGAACAAGCCTAGTGATGAACTCACCCTGGACGTCCAGAGTCAGAACAAGCCTAGTGATGAACTCACCCTGGACGTCCAGAGTCAGAACAAGCCTAGTGATGAACTCACCCTGGACCTCCAGAGTCAGAACAAGCCTAGTGATGAACTCACCCTGGACCTCCAGAGTCAGAACAAGCCTAGTGAACTCACCCTGGACCTCCAGAGTCAGGACAAGCCTAGTGATGAACTCACCCTGGACCTCCAGAGTCAGAACAAGCCTAGTGAACTCACCCTGGACCTCCAGAGTCAGAACAAGCCTAGTGAACTCACCCTGGACCTCCAGAGTCAGAACAAGCCTAGTGATGAACTCACCCTGGATGTCCAGAGTCAGAACAAGCCTAGTGATGAACTCACCCTGGACCTCCAGAGTCAGAACAAGCCTAGTGATGAACTCACCCTGGACCTCCAGAGTCAGAACAAGCCTAGTGATGAACTCACCCTGGACCTCCAGAGTCAGAACAAGCCTAGTGATGAACTCACCCTGGACCTCCAGAGTCAGAACAAGCCTAGTGATGAACTCACCCTGGACCTCCAGAGTCAGAACAAGCCTAGTGATGAACTCACCCTGGACGTCCAGAGTCAGGAGAGATGAGTTGAGGGATCCGTGTTTGTTCCGAGCCTCACAGACGTACTGGCCAGAGTGTTGAGGAGAGACGTCCTCCAGGACCAGCTGAGCCCCTGGTACCCCAGGGCTGGTCCCGGTGCCGTTGGCTCTGTACCAGGTGTAGCTCTCTACTGCAGGGTTGGCTGCACTGCTGCAGGTCAGAGTCACAGAGCTGCCTGCTACTACTGGACCAATAGGAAGGGCCGACACTGAGATGTCCCCAGGAGGGTCTGAGAAATAACAGGAAGGATCCAATCACATCACAGAGTCTTTAGAATGTGATGCTGGTGTGTGTCAGATGGTATTTTATATGTTGCTTCTAATAATAAGGTTCTTTACACACAACAAGATGTCCATTACAGACCTCACTAACACCACCATGTGACTCCAGCTGGCCTGTACTTACAGTTATCCAGGTCAATAAAGCTTAAACAAGGTGAGTTAAAACTGTCAATAATACTCAATAATACTCAATAATACTCAATAATACTCAATAATACTCACACTAAACATCGTTTCACAGTCAGCAATAGTCTGCTAAATCTGTTTTATATGTCATTGTGAGGGTGTGTGTGTGTGTGCAAATCTGTTTTTATGTCATTGTGTGTGTGTGTGTGTGTGTGTGTGTGTGTGTGCAAATCTGTTTTTATGTCATTGTGTGTGTGTGTGTGTGTGTGTAAATCTGTTTTTATGTCATTGTGTGTGTGTGTGTGTGTGTGTGCAAATCTGTTTTTATGTCATTGTGTGTGTGTGTGTGTGTGTGTGTGTGTGTGTGTGCGTGTGTGTGTGCAAATCAGTTTTTATGTCATTGTGTGTGTGTGCGTGTGTGTGTGTGTGTGTGCAAATCTATTTTTATGTCATTGTGTGTGTGTGTGTGTGTGTGTGCAAATCTGTTTTTATGTCATTGTGTGTGTGTGTGTGTGTGTGTGTGTGTGTGTGTGTGTGTGTGTGTGTGTGTGAATCTGTTTGTGTGTGTGTGTGTAAATCTGTTTTTATGTCATTGTGTGTGTATGTGTGTGTGTGTGTGTGTGTGTGTGTGTGTGGTGTATGTGTGTGTGTGTGTGTGTGTGTTTGTGTGTGTAAATCTGTTTTTATGTCATTGTGTGTGTGTATGTGTGTGTGTGTGTGTGTGTGTGTGTGTGTGTGTATGTGTGTGTGTGTGTGTGTGTGTGTGTGTGTGTGCAAATCTGTTTTATGTCATTGTGTGTGTGTATGTGTGTGTGTGGTGTATGTGTGTGTGTGTGTGTGTGTGTGTGTGTGTGTGTGTGTATTATTAAAACTGTCCATAATACTCACACTGAACACGGAGGGTAGTTGGAGGAGATCTGGCATAGCTGATGCCATTGGCGGCCCTGCAGTAGTACCCTCCACTGTGTCTGGGCTGAACGTTGGAGATGGTGTGTGTGAGTGTTGGACTCTCACTCTCTGCCACCCAAGTCTCGCCTCCTCCTTCATTCTCCATATACAGGGCGTACCTCCACACAGGTGGGTTGGCATCACTGCTGCTGCAGGTGAGAGTGACGGAGCTGCCCTGAACAACATCGCCATCTGCTGGACTGACTGACAACCTGACGGAAAAACCATCTGGAAGAGAGGGAGTCGTCGTCATGGTTACTGTAGTAAAGGAGCTGCTACTGTAGTAAAGTTACTGCAGTAAAGGAGCTGCTACTGTAGTAAAGTTACTGTATTAAAGTTACTGTAGTAAAGGAGCTGCTACTGTAGCACAACGGTGATGCGAGAACACCTTAACAGAAAGCACGTGACAGTGATGGATGAACACGGCTCAGCCTCAGCAGGGTAATTATATTACGTTGCGTTTTGAAGTGAGGATCGTTCGTTTCACTGGCACAGCTGTAGGCCTAAGTTAGTTCTTCTCGTTTATCTAATAGATTCTCCCTCTTAATGACCTATTGTATTTTTATCTTGCTATTCGCATTCTATGCCTTCAGCACCGGAGTATGCTCATAGTCACTTGTAAGGAGATGCACTTGTGAGTTCTGGCGAAGCGTCAGCTAAATGACTGTAATGTAATGCGATAGCCAGTGACTGTTTGCTCGCATTCATGAATTCAATATTGCATGACAAGTGTATTTAGCTAGCTGGCTAACGTCAGTGGTAGAGCAGAGGTGATAAGCTAAAGGCTAGCTAGTGGTAGCCTACCAAGCTACCCGTGAGTTAGAGTGAGGCACTGACTGTAGCTGGGGTCATCCCTATGTTCCCCGGGTCCTATATTCCCCGATTTCTTAGCTCCGCTTCCGAAAAAGGGTCCTATGTTCCCCGCTTCCGAAAAAGGGTCCTATGTTCCCCGCTTCCTGCTGTGTCAAGCGACCCCAGGTGTCGTTATGTGGTACTGCATGAGAGTTTGACGTGCGACCCCAGGTGTCGTTATGTGGTACTGCATGAGAGTTTGACATGGGTCTTAAGATGTCTTGGAAATATGAAGAACACAATGAATGTCATAGTATTGTCTCAGCATTTTATTATTTAAAAAACAACATACACAAATACATAATCATAATGTGGATTACTAATTGATAAAGACATTTACAGGAAATTGCAGGAACTATTATAAATAGGAACAAAATTATTATGTGTACAACATTATTATATGAACAAAATGATTATATGTACAAAACCTTTTGTAGGTAGGACACTATTGGACCTCGGCCCAAATCTAGTACTGAACCTGACCCCCCATGCTAAACCATTTGGAAGTACAGTATACTAGGACTCCAATTCAGACACACTGTCACACGCTGTCACAAATCTACTAACTCTAATTATTTAAAATACAAATAAATAAATAAACAAGAATGTGTTGTGTAACAACTCCCCCAAGATTCCCCTCCACCACAGAGAGACTAAACTGTCCTTCTGAAAGAGACTACACTGACATCCTCCATCCCAGACAGACTACAATGACCACCATCACAGTGTGACATGGGAGAGTTACTCCATATGAGAGTGGAGAAACCTATTCTTCAGGTAGCATGTGTTCCTGATGTTGTGGACTACTCTTTTATCAACAATTTCACAGTATTGCCCATTGGTGGCAGTTGACTTCATACCTATCCCAACAAGTTGGCGTGGTTCCCAAAAACATTTATGATGTAGGAACAGGAGGGTGTCAGTGATGGCTGAGGGTGGGAAGAGAAGCTTTGCTCCCTCCTTGTACTCTTCACAGCCTGTCAGGGGATCTTCTCTGTGGAGTGGCAGGAACACGGTCCCTTCAAACAGGAGCTGTGGATTCTCTGAAAATAAAAGACATCAAGTATTAAGCTAGGCTATACTGTAGATTCCCATCCATATCTTAAAGAAAATATGACACCAAAATGTACTTACTTCTGCTAAATGGTGTTAATATGTTAATATGAATTAATATCTAATCAAACCACACTGTTTTGATGCAAAATCCTGTAAGAAAAATAATATATATATAATAATGATATCAATAATAACTCACCCTCTCGAAAGGTTTGTGGTGGTCACATATCTCGACCTGGAGTGGCCTTGCTTCGTCATCCGTCAAACTAGCTGATCGGATCAAAGCCAAGTATCCACTCAGCAAGATGTTGGCTTTAGTCACTAGTCGGCAGGTGTTGCGGCCAATGTATTCAACAGAGGCTGCTGTAAATGCCTCAGGGCAACACATGACATCTCTGGCTATGATGGGCCACATCTGAATGAGATGGAGTACCTCACAGCCAGTGGCACATGCCAAGTGATGAACATCTGGGAGCTGAAAGGATAATGTGGTGTGTAATGCAATTTCATTCAGAGCTGTTCACACTTCTCACAGGACATGGACTTTGATGACAAAAATGTACTATTTAGTGATCTTAAAACAGTTGCTTGTTATATTAAGTGTGTTCTTCACTTCAACTTCCGTAATATGGAGAAAAAAACCAACAAATTCTAGCGCAATTCAGGATTTGCAGAGAAGAGGACCAAATCGCCAGCGGCTGTCACATATAACAAACAGGCAGACTATTAGAGAGAAAGCTAGTTCCCATTGACTTTGGTTGTTCTTTACTTGTATTAAACTATTTTGTACTTTTCTATTTAATTGTACTTGTATTAAATGTTTTATCAACTTCCCAGAGATGTCACTCGTTGTTTATGCTCATCGTGTTGAAAACACTTAAACTTCACAGTTAATACCTTTTATCCACATGACATGCATTTTTTGTCCTGGGACACACCAATTGAATTATTATTAACTAATTCATAATGTAAAATATATAATAGGATAATTCATTATTATACTTGAATTATTCCAATTGGAACAAGATCGCCTGACTGTCTTAAGACATTGATATTCAGTGTCTTAAGACGACTTAAGACATCTTGACAGACAAAATGTCTTATTTTGGTTAATTAAGACATCTTAAGACATCTCAAGACAATGTGATGGCTGGGTATGTAGCTGGGCTGTTTGAGCTTAAAATAAAATAGCCCCCCTGTTACGTACGGTGTTCGTGTTCTGTGTGTGTTTGTGTTATAGCAGGCCTGCTGTTTGTATTGTGTTGTGTGTTGTGTTTTTGTCTCTCCCTGTTGTTGTCATTTTTCCTAGGTTCACAGATAATTGCTTGGTTCCAGTCCCATCATTCCACACACCTGTTCCTGATTAACAATCAACCTGGTCTTTGCCTATAAATGTTCTGTGTCCTCAGTGTTCTCTCTCTCTCTCTCTCTCTCTCTCTCTCTCTCTCTCTCTCTCTCTCTCTCTCTCTCTCTCTCTCTCTCTCTCTCTCTCTCTCTCTCTCTCTCTCTCTCTCTCTCTCTCTCTCTCTCTCTCTCTCTCTCTCTCTCTCTCTCTCTCTCTCTCTCTCTCTCTCTCTCTCTCTCTCTCTCCTCTCTCTCTCTCTCTCTCTCTCTCTCTCTCTCTCTCTCTCTCTCTCTCTCTCCTGTTTTGAGCTGTGGCAGGGCTCTGGTGGGTTGAGCCTTGTTTGGTTTTGTTTGTGTTATTTGTTTTGTTCATTTTTTTTTTCCAACAATATATTTATTGAGTTTTTTGAAAAAGATAACACAAATCTTGAAAATAAATAATTAGTAATAATGATATATGTATATACTGTACATACAAGCAGATAACTCACCAGAATTGCCATACACATGTAGGCCTATATATAGTACGTACATTGGTGGAGAGGCAATCATATAACTGAGCTCATATATACACATACAAAATAAAAGGGAGAGAAAAAATAAAATAAAGGTAATAATAAAAACATAAACTGTTAAAAAAAATAATATATATATATATATATAATAAAGAAAATATATAATATTATATATAAATATATATATCCAACTCCTACTCTACTCCTGGTCAATTCACACACCTGTTCAAATGGTTTATTGCAGAGTTTACATTTGTTCACGCCCAGGTTCGTCCATCCAGTGTGATAAGTCCTTGTCCTCCAGATATTTTATGAATGGGCCCCAAATACTTTGGAATCTTTCCTGCCTGTCTTTGAGTGTGTATGAAATTTTCTCTAATGGTAGACACCGAGACATCTCCCTAAACCATTGCACAATACTTGGTTTACCTGTGCTTTTCCACGTTAGTGCTATTGATCTTTTGGCCTGTAAAATACACATATCCATAAAGATCTGTTCACTGCATTTCATCCTGTGTCCCTCTGGATAAATGCCAAGAATAAACAGCTTAGGCTCAACAGTAATTTTAATTGACAGAATGTCCTGTATTATTATTCCAAGTTCTTTCCAGAATTCTTGAATTCTTGGACATTCCCATATACAATGAAAGAATGTACCCTTGTCCTCTCTACACCTGTTACATAAGTCTGGAATGTTGGGGTTACATTTATTGAGTTTTTCTGGTGTTATATATACTCTCATTATCCAATTGTACTGTAGAAGCTTTAAACGAGTGTTAGCGGTCTGGGTTTGAGCTCTTTTGCATGCCTTGTTCCATTTTTCCACTGATATTTCCTCTTGAAGGTCACTCCTCCATGCTTTCAATTTGGGTTCTGAAGATTCTAGTGATCTAGCAATCAACAAATCATATACATCCGAAATAATTCCCTTTCC
The DNA here is from genome assembly GCF_963989245.1 of Nansenia antarctica. NCBI lineage: Eukaryota > Metazoa > Chordata > Actinopteri > Argentiniformes > Microstomatidae > Nansenia > Nansenia antarctica. Next base: position 74,635 of record NW_027662471.1, on the reverse strand, counting down.
GAAAGGATTTTTAATTAAAACTTTCTCCAATGAGGATAGAGCGGGTATGGCCAGGGAGTGATTTTGATTAGAATAAATAAAGTTCCTGAGCTGTAAGTACTTAAAGAAATGCTTGCGAGGGATAGAATGTTTGTTTACTAGAATTTCAAATGATTCCATATGCTCATCCTTTGAGTCGAATATGTCATTAATTTGTGTTATTCCTTTGTCAGCCCATAATTTAAAGCCCCCGTCTGCCCTACCTGGCACAAAGTAATTATTGCCCCAAATGGGACTATAGCGAGAGAGAACAGGTGTTTCCGACAAGTATTTTTGTACCTCGTACCATACAGAAATCATGTTTCTCAATATAGGGTTCGATGTTTTCCTTTTAAGGTTTTTCGGATTATCAGAGTATATATATGTCGGCAGTTGGAGCCCTATAGAGTTACACTCAATGTCTTTCCATGCTGGTGAAAGTAGTCCTTCTGTCGAGTAGTAAAACCTCATAGTTCTGATTTGAGTTGCCCAGTAATACCACAACATGTTTGGGCATTGTAGGCCACCTCTGTCATAAGGTAAATACAGAAGAGACAGGCGAAGTCTGGGGCGTCTATTTTTCCATATAAAGTTTGTGAATAATGTCCTTAGTCTAGGAAATAAGTTTGGGGGAGGCGGCAAGGGGATGTTTTGAAAGAGATATAATAGCTTTGGGAGAGTGTTCATTTTCAATATATTAATTCTGCCTATCTGGGAAATAGGAAGAGATGACCATCTATCAATTGATTCGCAAATAGAATTTACAACAGGGCTATAATTAGTCTGTACCACTTCTTCTAACCTGTGAGTAATTTGTATTCCTAAATATGTAAAGCTGTCAACTGACTTAAAGTGACCAATATAATTGGGTGGGTTCTCTCTCTCATTCGAATTAAGCAGTAATATGGCAGATTTATGGCTATTAACTTTGTACCCAGAAATATTGCCGAATCTTTTAATGAGGTCCATAAGAGCCGGGATCGATTCTCCCAGATTTTTAAGGAACAGGATTACGTCATCCGCATAGAGAGCTATGCGATGTTCAAGTTGACCTATAGGTATGCCCGATATTGATGTGTGATTTCGTATTGCAATTGCTAAGGGCTCAATTGCCATCGTAAATATGAGAGGGCTCAATGGACACCCCTGTCTGCATCCCCTGTTGATTTTAATTGGCATGGATATATTGTTGTTAGTAATTATTTCTGCATATGGTTCTTTATATAATAATTTCACCCATTTACAAAAGTTTTCTCCCAGCCCAAATCGTTCGAGAAGCTCAAACAGGTATGCCCATTCCACCCTGTCAAATGCTTTCTCAGCATCCAATGACAGGAAAGCTGTATCTGGTAACTCTCTTTGGGAATGTAAGATATTTAAAACCCTTCTTACGTTATGAAATCCCTGACGACCCACAATGAACCCATTTTGGTCTCCCTTTATGATATCTGGTAGAATAATCTCTAATCTTTTTGCTAGAATTTTGCAGAGTACTTTTAAATCTGAGTTGAGGAGGCTGATTGGCCTCATGTTTTCGCATTTATCATTTGATTTTCCAGGTTTAGGAAGGAGAGTAATCAAAGCCCCTCTCAAGGAGGGAGGGAGGATCCCTTCCCGAAATGATTCATTAAACATCTCAAGAAGAGGTTTCCTTAATTTAGATTCAAATTTCTTATACAAATCGATGGGTAGGCCGTCTGGTCCTGCCACCTTCCCAGATTTCATGCTCTTTATTGCCATAGTGATGTCTTCTAAGGATAAGTCGTCACCCAGTTCCATCCTTTCTTCCTCTGATATACTAGGGATATCAATATTATTTAGGAATAGCTTTTGGTCTGGTAATTCTGGAGCTCTTTCGGAACTATATAGTTTTCCATAATATTCTCTAAATGCCTCATTAATTTTAATAGGATCTATAATAGAGTCATCATTATGAGTCTTGAGGTTGGTAATAGCTCTTTCGGTTTGAAGTTGTTTTAAGCGCCATGCCAAGATTTTCCCTGATTTTTCCCCTTGGTCAAATATAGTTTGTTTAAGTTTTAAGAGATTATCTGTAGCTTTTGCAGTTGACATTTCATTATACTGTGTTCTCAACAATAACAATTCCTGGTGAGTTTTTGGATCGGGATTTTGATAATAATTTCTCTCCAAGACTTTGATTTTTGACTCTAACAATGTAATTTTTGTTTAGCTCTTTTAGATTTAGAACTTGTAAAACTAATAATCTGGCCCCTAATGTAAGCTTTAAAAGCTTCCCATCTGGTGCTTGCAGAAGTCTCATCTGTGTTGATTATGAAAAATACATCAATTTGTACTTCAAGGAAAGAGATTAGATCTGGGTCCCGTAGCCAACTTTGCTGCAATCTCCATTTTGGTGGATCCTTTTTCAAGCCTGGGTCTACATAACACAAATTATTTGGGGCATGATCTGATATCAGAATACTGTCATAATTACATTCCTTGATTCTAGACACCAGGCCTGCAGAAATTAAGAAATAATCAATTCGGGAGTATGTTTTATGTGTACTGGAAAAACACGAATAGAATAATACCTCAGGGTTTCTGTCTCTCCATATATCTCTAAGATTTAATGTCTTGATAAACTGATGTATAATTCCTCTGCTTTTATTATGGGACTTATCAATATGTGTTAACCTATCTTTAGAGGGATCTAGTGTACAGTTGAAATCTCCTGCTATTATATATTGACCTTTGAGGGTTGATAGAGTGAAAAACAAATTACTGAAAAATTCAGGGTCATCATTATTTGGCGCATAAATGTTGACCAGGTTGAGAAGTTCTGTCAGAAGCATGCCTTGAATTATTAGGTATCTACCTGCCGTATCAGCAATTATCTTTGTGACATTAAGAGGAATAGATTTATGTACAAGAGTCATGACCCCTCTTGCTTGAGTGTTAAAGGGCGCTGAGAATACCTTACCCTGCCACCTCCTCCTAATCCCAATGTCTTTGTCTTTTGAAAGATGTGTTTCTTGAAGAAAAATTATTTGGGAATTAATACTTTTTAATCTCCCCATCACCTGCTTTACCTTTTTTATTTTGTGTAGCCCTCTGCAGTTCCAGGATGTGAACTTGATGTCTAATTTACCAGTCATAGATAGCAATACATTTGTAAATTCCTTGTATCATTGTGCAATAATGTAAAGAAGAAGAAAAAAAAAGAGGTCAAAAGAGAAAAACGAAGAAAAACAAACAAACACACTGGGTCTCTCAACAAACTAACCGAGACCCCCCCAATGCTCCAGAACTGAGCATTCCCCCCACCCACCTGTTCACTCCCGTAACGCTGAAAACTACTCCACACCGAGTGAGGAGTAGTGAGGCTGAACTGATTAATCTCCTTATAAAGAGTAACCTTCTCCCTCCACTAAATGTGAAATAAAAACCTAATTAACAAAGTTGGTATATTGGTCAACCACCACTAAATGTTAAGTATAGAAGCCCATTGTGAATTGTATATTAGAATAACTAAAGAATGTGGATCAGCAGTTGACACCCTGAAAATAACTGAGCCCAAACTGAGTTTGAGCGGCATGTTATGTTATAGTCCATGTTATGTGTTGCTGTTATAGTACATACACACATACACATACACACACACACACACACACACACACACACACACACACACACACACACACACTCACACACACACACATACACACACACACACACACACACACACACATACACAGTGCTTAACATGCCCTATTGTGAAAGTTTCCTGGCCCCCTGGTTGAATTTAGTAACCAAAATAAAAAGTAGAAGAATACATTGGCATATAATGTATTATATAATTGACATTATGTATTATGTAATTTATCATTTAGATTCACCACTTCAATAACGATATGTTGCCAATCTGATCTGAGGTTCGTTCGGGGCTGTTTTCTCTCCATTCTATCTCCGTTGTTCAGGAAACAGTGCTGCTCGAATAGTGCATTGTGGGATTATGAGTTTTAGTGTACTTTTTTTGTTACTTTCTGACCTACCGATCTACTCTAATATCCTCAAGGGAAACACATTGGCATATTAATCGCTTAAATAGACACAATTCAACTTGTTTCATGTAACTTGAAAAAACGAATAACTGTGAAATAACATTGTAAACCCGTATCATGGGTCTAGCGTAGCATTGAATCATTGTTGACGGTGAACTGTGTTCGAGTAGTGCATTTTGGGACATTGAGTCTTAACGTGCTAATTTCTGAGCTACTCTCAACTGAATGACCCCAATATTTTCTCCGAAAACATAATAGTATGTTAAATCACCTAGACACACACAGTTTAACTGGTTTGCAAATAAACATATAAGAAAAAAGAACAATATAAACCAGTGTTAGAGGTCTAACATGACGTTGCTCGTTATCAAAGCCAGTATAGTACTAGTGTCTCATATACTCAACCACTCCCGTTCTCTTCTTGGATTCGTTTGATGAAACTTTCCACTTCTGTCGGTGTGCCAAAAGTTTGTGTTTTGTCCTTGTGTGTCACCAGCAATCTAGCCGGGATCAACATGCCATGTTTTATCCCCATGCTACGTAATTTCTGTCTGGCCGAGTCGAATTCCTTCTGCTTCTTGTGTTCTCCTGTCGCTAGGTCGGGGTAGAAACGTACTGGTTTGTCCTTGTGTAGGATTTGTTTTTGGGCTCTGGCTGCTCTTAATACAGTCACCTTATCTCTGTCGTTCAGGAATTTCATGATCATCGTTCTCGGAGGCGCGTTGCGCTCCCGTCTCTGACCAATGCGATGAGCTCTCTCCAGTGTGAGTTTGGATCTTAGTGCTGCGAGCCCCAGTGTCTCCGGTATCCAACTCTCGAGAAAGGTGCAGGCGTCGTCTCCCTCCTCTCCCTCCCGCAGGCCAACGAGTCTCAGATTAGACCGCCTGGCTCTTGATTCTAGGTCTGTCACCTTGTCTTCTAGCTCTTGTTTCTTTCCCTCCAGAGAGTGGACCTTTGCCTGGAGGACATTCACCTCATCCTCCATGTTGGAAATACGGACCTCTGCATGTGTAATTCGCTCCGTACATTCTCCCATATCTTTCCTCAGTCCATCAATTGCGACCAACATTTCTTCATGTCGGTTTGCAGACTCGGCCCTCAATTCTCCGATAGCTTCCAGAATCCTGTCATATTTTCCCCCTTCTTCCTCGGCAGTTTCTGTGATCCCCGTGCTGCCCGCGTTAGCTTTAGCATCGTCCTTGTTTTTAGGAGAGCTGAAGTCCATAATTTTAGATTGTACTTGTGGGTTCTTTCGGGTACTCGGTTTCCCTTGTATAGACGACATCTTTTACGAGTGGTATGGCTGATTTTCATTGACTTTAGCTAGGTTTGTAACAGAATTTGTTTGAGGATTTTAGTGGAGGTGAGAAAACCAGTCTTCTCAGCACGCCGCCATTACCGGAAGTTTGTTTTGTTCATTTAGATGATTTATGTAAGTTTCCATTTATTATATTACCATGTTTATGTATTTTGTTTGTTAATCATTTATGTTTATTTGTGCACACAGGGACAAATGACTAGTTGAGATACCCTGGGTTTACATCTGCATACACGTAGGACATACCTGCTGTCTAGCACCCCAGTTTAGAGTGAGCACCACCCACTGTACTTTGAGGTGCCTAGCACCTGTAAAGGGGGGGTGGGGGTTATTATTTTGATTACTTGTATTTGGTGCCACTGTTAGTCCTCTCTGTTCCCTGTGTTGCTGTATTAATAAAAATCAAGTTAATTGCAACCTTTAGTTTCCTGGTTTTTGTGTGACTGCACCCTCACTTGTCCTTTCTGTTGCTCTATGTTGCGCCCTTCTACCCCGAGTCACCAGGGGGCGTAACACCCCCTATCAATTATTTTAAGCTCAATTGTTATTGGGCTTTTAAGAGTTACAAGACTTCCTCACATATGTTCGTAACACATATGTAGTGACAATGGCTAAAATAATGACTGGAGACCGAGGAGATATTCGGTGGCAGTGTTGGAGAGAAGACTGCCGGACAGTACTGGTGACCAACATCTTTGATGTAGAGGTAGACAATCCCAACATCGAAGTTCGGGAGGTCTACGAACATGTACATGCCCCCGATACACAAAGGGTGAACAATGCACAATTTCGCCAAATGGTTACTGGAGAGGTGGTGAGGGAACCCACAGTACCCATCAAACGCATTTACAACACTGAGCGCGTACGGGGCCGAGGTCGGGGGCGACCTCAAAGATTTCTGTCAGTTAGGTCTGTTATGGCCAGAGCCAGAGCTGCTGTAATCCCTCCCATCCCAGCTACCGTTGATGATGTAAGGATCGACGGTCCATGGGCTGAGACATGGGGCAGAGACCACTTCCTCCTGCACCAAGACAGTGAGTGGGGCATAGCAGTGTTTTCCACAGAGGACAACCTGAGACAGCTGCAACACTGCAGGACATTGTACATGGATGCTACATTCAAGTCGTTCCCACGCCCATACAACCAAGTCTTTACTATACTCGGGGACATTCATGGCTTCGTTGTCCCCCTTGTACATGTCCTCATGGAGCAACGTACAATTGGACACTACCGACAAGTGTTCCAGTGTGTCAAAACGTCAGTCAGGAGAATCACCCACCACCGTTGGCGTCCGCGTAAAGTCATCTGTGACTTTGAGCAAGCGCTGAAAACTGCTCTTGAAACGGAGTTGCCACAAGCCAGAATCAGAGGATGCTACTTCCATTTCAACCAAGCCTTGTGGAAGAGGGTACAGGGACTTGGATTGGCTGGTCCATTCCGAAATGACCATCGACTGGCAGCAGTCATCCGCAAGGTGATGGCCTTAGGACACCTGCCTCTGCCTCTGGTCCAGATCAATTTTGATCTTCTCCTCAACCACAGAGACACCAGGCGTGCCCTGAGGAACCACCCTGAGTTACAAGACTTCCTCACATATGTTCGTAACACATATGTCCAGCCTGGAGCGGCCTTCCCACCAGCAATGTGGAATGTGTTCGAAAGAAACATGGAGCAAAGGACCAATAACCATGTTGAATGTAAGTGTAACAATGACAGATCTGAACAAAAAATATATAATTTCATCTAATAACTAAATCTGAAGTATTAAGTTAATTATTTTATATTGTTAATATAATATTGTCTGCTAATTATGGGTTAATTCATTCTTATCCTATCACCTCTGGGCCTGTGTGTATATCGAGTATAGGTTTAACTATGAGCCGAAACAAAAATTAACGAAACATCATGCTGCTGCCACCGCCGCCACCAAGGCAGGCATTCTCCGCCGCCGCCGCTACATCCATCGAGGCTCCCAGCAACATCGACACCGGACTCTACACCACCACCCCCCCCCCCCTCCCCGTTCGCTGACTCTGTGTTCCATGTTACTTGTTGTTGTTACTTGTTGTTTTTGTGTTTCCCCATGTGTATCCTATATTGTCAGCGTCTAAATTATTATTATTATCAAACACAGCAGAGGACAGGAGGGCTCTTTAAACAGGTGGACGAGTTGCCAATTGGTCCGGTACAGGCACGCTAATGATGATGTTCAATGTCAAAATGTTCATGCCAAACTAATAACATTTAGGGCCTGATTTACTAAGATCCCAAATAACGAATACTAATTGAAGTTCACACACAGGGGAAGTTGTGAGATATACTTGTTATAGGCTATACTTCAAATAAGGCCCGCTATCTTCTACATTGGAAAGATCAACAATCCTCACTGCACACCGTTAGTAGATCAGCTTGCAGATGTAGAACCAGTTTGCACATTAATAGGCCATTAATAGGCTAATAAGTTATAATTCTGTATTTTTGTTCTAGCTTATCATCGTACTCTAAATGATGCTGTCCAAGTGCGCCATCCTTCACTTTGGTTATTCCTTCGTCACCTGAAGGATCAGCAAATGCTTTCAGAGGATAAGCTGGGGATGGCAGACAGAGGCCACGCTCCCCCAACAAGGAGACGGAAGTGGAGGGAGTTGGAGGCCCGTCTACTGAGGCTGAAAGAACAGTACATGCAGGGCCTCAGACATCTGGCTTCGTACTGGAGGGCTGTCAGCCGTAGCGTCCGTATGGGCTAGATCTTTTTGATTTTTGCACATTTATTTGGATAGCACTTTGGCCTATGTTGTTGTTATTATTATTATTATTGGCCTAATTTAATTATTATTGTTATTGTTATTATTGTTATTATGTATGAATGAATGAATGGTCTTTATTGTCATTGATATAGTACAGGTACCAAACAACGACATTTGGGAGGGGGGGGGCTCCCCTGGTGCTAGGAAAGAAAAAAAGAAAAAAAAGAAGGGAAAGGAGCTGTTTTACATAAATAAAGGCTAAGTACACTATCCACTATACTATACTGTACAAATAAAACACTGTGCTGTACTCTATGCTATGCTATACCTATTCTAACATTTCCTATTCTCTGAACCTTATGTACCCTGGGGTTGTCATATTGCACATAGTGTTATTGCACATTCATTTAAAGTGTCGCAGTTTGCAGGCTTGAAATGTACACATTTGTGCCTCAGCACTACATCTGATTTCAATCCAGCAGCTGCCATCAATCCGTCCAGACTGTCCAGGGCCCAGAACCTAGGTCTTTGCTGTGTTCAGGGCCTGGATGGCCCTGGGGTAGAAGCTGAGCTTCAGTCTGTTTGTCCTTGCGAACATGGTCCTGTACCGCCTGTTCGAGGGCAGCCGAGCAAAGTGTTCGTGCCCAGGGTGGGTTGGGTCTCTGGAGATCTTGGAGGCCTTCCTGAGGCAGCGTGTGTTGTACAGCTCTTCCAGAGAGGGGAGGGGGGCGCCGGTGATCTTCTGGGCCGTTCTCACGACTCTCTGTAGCGCATTCCTCTCTGCGGCTGTGCAGCTGGAGAACCAGTTGCAGATGCAGTAGGTGAGGATGCTCTCCACTGCGCCGCGGTAGAAGGCCACCAGCATCTCCTGTCCGATGTGGTATTTCCTGAGGACTCTCAGGAAGAAGAGCCGCTGTTGTGCCTTCTTGATGATGGCTGCTGTGTTGTTCTTCCAGGACAGGTCATCCTGTATGTGCACCCCCAGGAATCGGAGGGTTGAGACTCTCTCCACGCTCCCTCCGTCGATGAGCAGGGGCTGGACCTCAGATTGCACAGATGTATGCACAAACATAGTTTAATTAGTTGGTTGCAATAAAAGCCTATATTTTGGATTGATATCTCTACTGTATTTATTTGATTTCGTTTGACAAAAATATAGAAAAAATATGTAATAATGTGTATATATATATATATATATATATATACACTGTCACTGGTGTTCTTTTAGGAATATAAGATTTTCAATTCCATCTCGAAAATGATCTATCTAGGGAGTTATATAAAATGCTGAGACAATACTATGACATTCATTGTGTTCTTCATATTTCCAAGACATCTTAAGACCCATGTCTATAGACACGTCAAACTCTCATGCAGTACCACATAACGACACCTGGGGTCGCACGTCAAACTCTCATGCAGTACCACATAACGACACCTGGGGTCACTTGACACAGCAGGAAGCGGGGAACATAGGACCCGGGGAACATAGGACCCTTTTTCGGAAGCGGGGAACATAGAACCCTTTTTTGGAAGCGGGGAACCGGGAACATAGGACCCGGGGAACATAGGTACGCTCCCCTGTAGCCTAGCCTATTGTATGGAGTGAGAGGACACATTGCATTGTTTTGGAGCATATCTGTTATATAAAAACATTAGTGTCTTGTCTGTAGCCTATATTGCACTTTGGGTTACTGACCTTTACATTAAGCAAAGTTATTACCTAAAACAATGCATGTATTGAGCTAGAGTTCAACTACTTTATTGAAACAATCTACCGCCATAGTCCATGGCCTGTTGTTATACCTATTTGATGTAGCAAAGCCTTTTTTATTTATATTATTTATAATTTTTTATTAATACTTATTCATTTTGCACATGTATATGTATAGGCCTGGCTGATTTAGAAAACATAAATTAAAATGTGCACTTTTTTATTTATTTTTTAAATCGATTATCAAAATAATCGTTAGTTGCAGCCCTAGTGTGTGTGTGCAAATCTCTTTCTCACACCTGATCGCAGGATTTATTTTTATCGCCAATATACTAATCAACGTTCGTGGAATAGCCTCCAGGGGGCCGTTCCACTAACGTTGATTAGTATATCGGCGATAAAAATAAATCCTGCGATCAGGCAACTCGGGATTGGGATTCAAGCCTCAGGTGATTCCTCGAACGAGGATCAGGCTTGTGTCATGAGTGTTCACAGAACACCGGCTTAGAAATCCTCGATATGGGCGCGTGCACGCAGACATAAAGAGCCCTGAAGAGTCAAACTGTCGAAATGAAGATTGATCTTTATGAAGACGACAAATAAGATGTAAAATAGTGTAATACTGCCGCAATTAACAAGGCGAGGGAAATGGTTTGGCAAGAAATTGCTGACCGATTAAATGCGTAGGTCATACTAGCCCCAGTTATTGTTATATGTTCATATTTTAATTAATGAATATTTACTACTGTGGTGATATCAGCAGCAGGCTACATACTGTCATATCATCACGATGGCCTAGTGGTACCGACCGCTGCCATAGTATTTATTCGTCATTTTAAGACGGTGGTTCAAATCCCTCTTTTGACACACAAATCTAATCTAAAAAAGTATATAGGCTATAAAATGATGGTGCAGGCTAATTTACAAGAACTGACACGATTACAATAGTGTTTGAAGCCTTTCTGAGTAGTAAATGATGTTCTTCTAACTGGACCCTGGATTTGGCATAGATATTTTTTTCTTATGATTACTGATGGATAGATGATCCACTTAGACAGATATATCTATTGTAAATCGATTTGCATGAAGGCTTCGGTTAAATGTAAAAAAAAAAAAACTTCACTTAAATCATGTCTCTAACTCGCAACCTTCGGAACTCTAACTGGTTACCTTAACCCCTGCGCTAGCCTGCCCGCTGTTACGATAGCAATGCAAGTTGATAGACATACCTATTTGTTTTATTTTATTTTTTTACACTTTTTATTTATCTATCGATCTATCTATCACACTTTCAAAATATCAAGTTATCTATCACACAATCAAACTATCTATCTATCGATCGATCACACTTTCAAAATATCAAATTATCTATCTATCACACAGTCAAACTATCTATCTATCTATCTCGTAAAAAGTGGGAACTAATATTTCCTAAAAGACACTTGACGGAACTGTCGTTCGGGATATAGTTTCCGCCTGTGAGACAATTTTGACGCACGTATTACCTAAACCAACCTCTAAACCTGCTCGCGACCAGAATTACTCAGAAGGATTGGTTGCATAGCAACCAAGCAGCGAATTATTTGAGCCACATTGATGGAACCGAACGCAAGATGAAATTATCGCCGATTAGAATAATATCGCCGATTAGAAGATAATCTCGCTTAGTGGAACAGGCCCCTGGTCTTTGCACTATAAATGTTCTGTGTCCTGAGTGTTCTGTCTCTCTCTCCTGTTTTGAGCTGTGGCAGGGCTCTGGTGGGTTGAGCCTTGTTTGGTTTTGTTTGTGTTATTTGTTTTGTTCATTTAGATGATGATGATTTATGTAAGTTAAGTATGAAAGTTTCCATTTATTATATTACCATGTTTATGTATTTTGTTTGTTAATCATTTATGTTTATTTGTGCACACAGGGACAGATGACTAGTTGAGATACCCTGGGTTTACATCTGCATACACGTAGGACATACCTGCTGTCTAGCACCCCAGTTTAGAGTGAGCACCACCCACTGTACTTTGAGGTGCCTAGCACCTGTAAAGGAGGGGTGGGGGTTATTATTTTGATTATGACTTTTATTTGGTGCCACTGTTAGTCCTCTCTGTTCCCTGTGTTGCTGTATTAATAAAAATCAAGTTAATTGCAACCCTTGGTTTCCTGGCTTTTGTTTTGTGTGACCCTCACTTGTCCTTTCTGTTGCTCTATGTTGCGCCCTTCTACCCCGAGTCACCAGGGGGCGTAACATACAGTTTATATGATATATGTGAATATGAATATACTGTATATATGAATATGTATGTATATATGTACAGTTTATA
>NW_027662471.1:47500-57500 GCF_963989245.1 Nansenia antarctica | reverse complement strand
CTACAGTAATATGGGTTAAAGCAGTATATCTCATGTTTACTGTACATTACTCTAATTTTACTCTGCACCACATAGGATTGCAAGACAACCTCACAGAGGTGGAAGAGGGCCCATTTTTACTCCGCAACAAGAGGAAGCCATTTGTGCAATGGTGATTGCAAACAATGCCATAAGGTTGAGAGAGATCCAGAGCGCTGTTATAGAGGATGACAATATATTTGGCAATATTGAATCCGTTTCAATCTCTACAATTGACAGAGTGCTTAGGAGAAATGAAATGCGCATGAAACAACTGTATAATGTGTCATTTGACCGGAACAGTGACAGAGTGAAGGAGGTCCGTCACCAGTATGTACAGGTAAAACATTTATGTGTTCTTTGCATACTCTAATGTTCAGTGCTGTAAACTGGTTACATGAAAGTTCATACTGTACAATATGTTGTCCAAAATGCATTATGTTACACAGGAAAAGTTGTTATAGTTTCTCTCTCTCTCTCTCTCTCTATTCTGGGATAAAGCGTGTACTGGAGCTGGACGCCAGGGAACCGCTGCACACATTCATATATCTTGATGAGGCGGGTTTCAATCTGGCAAAAGGTAGAAGGCGTGGCAGAAATCGCATTGGACAGAGAGCAACCACTGATGTCCCAGGCCAACGAGGAGGGAATATTACCATGTGTGCAGCCGTCTCAGAAAACGGCGTCCTCACCCATATGCCCCGTCTTGGTCCATACAACACGCAACATCTGCTGACTTTTTTAGACACTCTTTACAGGGACATAATCCCTGAGAATGAGAGGGGTCTAAATGGAGACCATCTAAACAAGTTTGTTGTTGTATGTGATAATGTGCGTTTTCACCACTCAGATCTGGTCAGACAGTGGTTTGCAGCACATGAAAGGATGCTGGTGTAATATATCCCTCCCTACTCCCCATTCCTGAATCCTATAGAGGAGTTTTTCTCTGCCTGGAGGTGGAAGGTATATGACCGGCATGCACATACCCAAATGGCCTTGCTAGACGCCATGGATGCAGCATGTGATGACATCACAGCACAGTCCTGCAGAGGGTGGATTCGCCACTCAAGGAGATACTTTCCTCGCTGCATTGCCAGGGAGGATATTCGCTGTGATGTTGACGAAAATATGTGGCCAGACAGACAGGAACGTCTGGATGCTAATGAATAATTTACAGTACTGTGTATGTTGTATGTCCAATAAGTACTGCAATATTGTTTACAGTTGTGCACAGCTCTACCCAAAGGGTGTTTCTTATGTTTGTTGTAAATACTGTAAGTTTGTATTTTTCTTTTGCACAATGCTGTGAACACATTAGAATTGCAAAGAGCATATGCAGTAAAAATGTGAAACATAACTATTCAGCGTCTTGTACTTATTTACCTCACTAAATACAGTAATGTGTAACCCACTGTAGATTTCAAATGGCCGTGCAAATATTGTATAGTACTGTCTTGAGCATTTTCAGGTAGTGTCACCAAGATCTGACTTTTTTGCATTGGAAAACACTTACAGAGTGAACTGTCATAATGAAAACATGACAAAGCCATTTGACTATCTTGTTCATAAACAATGGTGTCAGGACTTTTCATTTTGATGACACTGACACTTTCATTGACATGAATACTTGCTTTTGAGGAATAAACTATCCATTTTGAGCAAGTGACACGCTTTTGCAGGTTAACAGCTAGGTTTTGCAGTTTGTACTAATTGTTCTGAGAAATGCACTAACTGTGGTGCAAATGTTAATAGTGATGTGAGAAATCCACCAAAGTGACTGAGAAAAACTGTAATAAAAGTTACAAAAATATCCTGTTTCTCATTGAACGACACGAACAACACATGGTACCAGGAGTAAAACAGTGCAAGATACAACTGTGAAATGCAATAATACAGTAAAAAGCACACATAGCCATTACACAACAACTAGATAACAACCACATAACCATCACACAGCCATTAAACATTCTCAAAATGTCTGTCATTGCACAACAGGTGCAACAAACTGTAACCTTCATCATTTTCAGTACCTCTAGCATACACACCTTCAACAGCCTACCTCTACAGGGGATCAGTAAAGTAATGAATGTAATTAAAGAACACAGACCTTCTACAGCGCCTCTCTGCAGCACGACACTGACCAGCGAGTCACCTTCCAAGTAGTAAGGGTGAAAAGCAGAAGTGTGAGGGAGAACGGTTTGGTGATGGTGATGCCATTCCTGCCCTCTGTCCTCCGTCCTCTGTCCTCTCACCACAACAGTATTAATATACCAGAATGTTCTAGAGATGTATAGCACTCTCTACATCTCACATGCTCTTCTGTCTTTAGAGGGTTGAACTGGTGACGTTAGAGCTAGTTATTAAACAACAGAATGTCTCAAAGTATCAAATAAATAGTTAATGTGGGACAGGAACATGATGGTGTAATAATGTGACTGGCTCGGCTGTGGCCACGCTGCTGACTTCCTGCTGACTTCCTGCCCTCCCTCCTCTCACCACATGAACACACATCACACATGCACACGCTGATCAGAATTGAAATTCTCATAACTGTTAGTTCAACCTCCACAACATTTAGTCATTTGTGCACATCATAGTAGCAGTTTCTCATTCCTTCAAACAAATTGCAAATGCTTTTGGACATGCATCAATTGCTGTCATACAATTCTCTGCTGTTTTATAACATTATCTTTGCTTATGTCATGTCAGTCAAAATGAACTCTACTTTTGGATGCTGAATAGTCATTCCCTATAAAACTAATAGTCCTCATTCCATTGCTTGAGTCATTACATCCAAAAATGTTGAACAAGTTGTCAAAATCTGTCAAGCAAATTGTATACATTTCTTTATCATTTTTCCTGAAAATTGAAACAATTGAAACAAATTGAACAATTTCTCTCAGGTGAACCTCAGCTTTCACTGATGAGGAGGAGTGTGTGAAGCATTCATTGTAACCAATGATAAGCCACTTCGCCACAGTCACTCAGAGCTGAATCCCATGAACCCTCAATTGGCAAGCATATATGAACCGAGCAGGACATAGTGTGTACCATTTCAACAATACTGTGACACAGAAATGGAAGGTCAGCATCGTGGAAGAGGGGCGAGGATGCGGGGAGGAAGGGGAAGGGGACAAAACAGGGGAAGAGGAAGAAGAGGCCAAGTACATAGGCAGATTCCTGATGAAATTAGGGCTACAATTGTGGACCATGTTGTCAATCACGGCCTCACAATGGCTGAGGCTGGTCGAAGGGTGCAGCCAAATGTTGGGAGAACCACTGTGAATTCAATTGTTCAAACATTTCGTCGGGAGAACAGGTGTGTATATTGGACGTAATTCAGCACTAAACTATCTGCACTGCACTACTGTCATTGTGTCATACATGAAGCTTACAGTGGGACAAGAACTTGTCGTCACTTTTTACATTTTACATTTAGACTTACAGCTTTACTGCAGCACAGATTTACTGTATTGTAGTGTAAAGTAGTGTTACAGTAAATATTTGCCATATTTACAGTATGGTACTGTACTGCAGCATTTTACAAGTGGGAAGCACTGTTATTGTACACTACAGTAATATGGGTTAAAGCAGTATATCTCATGTTTACTGTACATTACTCTAATTTTACTCTGCACCACATAGGATTGCAAGACAACCTCACAGAGGTGGAAGAGGGCCCATTTTTACTCCGCAACAAGAGGAAGCCATTTGTGCAATGGTGATTGCAAACAATGCCATAAGGTTGAGAGAGATCCAGAGCGCTGTTATAGAGGATGACAATATATTTGGCAATATTGAATCCGTTTCAATCTCTACAATTGACAGAGTGCTTAGGAGAAATGAAATGCGCATGAAACAACTGTATAATGTGCCATTTGACCGGAACAGTGACAGAGTGAAGGAGGTCCGTCACCAGTATGTACAGGTAAAACATTTATGTGTTCTTTGCATACTCTAATGTTCAGTGCTGTAAACTGGTTACATGACAGTTCATACTGTACAATATGTTGTCCAAAATGCATTATGTTACACAGGAAAAGTTGTTATAGTTTCTCTCTCTCTCTCTCTCTCTCTATTCTGGGATAAAGCGTGTACTGGAGCTGGACGCCAGGGAACCGCTGCACACATTCATATATCTTGATGAGGCGGGTTTCAATCTGGCAAAAGGTAGAAGGCGTGGCAGAAATCGCATTGGACAGAGAGCAACCACTGATGTCCCAGGCCAACGAGGAGGGAATATTACCATGTGTGCAGCCGTCTCAGAAAACGGCGTCCTCACCCATATGCCCCGTCTTGGTCCATACAACACGCAACATCTGCTGACTTTTTTAGACACTCTTTACAGGGACATAATCCCTGAGAATGAGAGGGGTCTAAATGGAGACCATCTAAACAAGTTTGTTGTTGTATGTGATAATGTGCGTTTTCACCACTCAGATCTGGTCAGACAGTGGTTTGCAGCACATGAAAGGATGCTGGTGTAATATATCCCTCCCTACTCCCCATTCCTGAATCCTATAGAGGAGTTTTTCTCTGCCTGGAGGTGGAAGGTATATGACCGGCATGCACATACCCAAATGGCCTTGCTAGACGCCATGGATGCAGCATGTGATGACATCACAGCACAGTCCTGCAGAGGGTGGATTCGCCACTCAAGGAGATACTTTCCTCGCTGCATTGCCAGGGAGGATATTCGCTGTGATGTTGACGAAAATATGTGGCCAGACAGACAGGAGCGTCTGGATGCGAATGAATAATTTACAGTACTGTGTATGTTGTATGTCCAATAAGTACTGCAATATTGTTTACAGTTGTGCACAGCTCTACCCAAAGGGTGTTTCTTATGTTTGTTGTAAATACTGTAAGTTTGTATTTTTCTTTTGCACAATGCTGTGAACACATTTGAATTGCAAAGAGCATACAGTAAAAATGTGACGCGATCTGGTGGAATGATCAAAGAGGGGGCAAAGTCATTTTTCTGTTTTTTACATATGCTTAAACTACAGATTGTAAGCTTTCAAATGATATGTGTTATAGCTGTATAACTATAGCTGTCTGACCCAGTGACCAGTATTGACAGCTGATAGCTGTCAAGCTAGAGGGGGAGTGGTTGGGGGTGGGGTTGACCAGCTATTGTTACCGCCGATTACCTGCCAGTGTGAAGGTGTGAAAAAGTCCCAAATCTTTGAAGGGCTTTTTCTCAGGATTTAGTTTTCAGGGTTAACAAGTTTCAAATACTCATGTTGTCTTACATTTTTTCCCGATGTCTATGTATTTCATTGACATGAATACTTGCTTTTGAGGAATGAACTATCCATTTTGAGCAAGTGACACGCTTTTGCAGGTTAACACCTAGGTTTTGCAGTTTGTACTAATTGTTCTGAGAAATGCACTAACTGTGGTGCAAATGTTAATAGTGATGTGAGAAATCCACCAAAGTGACTGAGAAAAACTGTAATAAAAGTTACAAAAATATCCTGTTTCTCATTGAACGACACGAACAACACATGGTACCAGGAGTAAAACAGTGCAAGATACAACTGTGAAATGCAATAATACAGTAAAAAGCACACATAGCCATTACACAACAACTAGATAACAACCCCATAACCATCACACAGCCATTAAACATTCTCAAAATGTCTGTCATTGCACAACAGGTGCAACAAACTGTAACCTTCATCATTTTCAGTACCTCTAGCATACACACCTTCAACAGCCTACCTCTACAGGGGATCAGTAAAGTAATGAATGTAATTAAAGAACACAGACCTTCTACAGCGCCTCTCTGCAGCACGACTGACCAGCGAGTCACCTTCCAAGTAGTAAGGGTGAAAAGCAGAAGTGTGAGGGAGAACGATTTGGTGATGGTGATGCCATTCCTGCCCTCTGTCCTCCGTCCTCTGTCCTCTCACCACAACAGTATTAATATACCAGAATGTTCTAGAGATGTATAGCACTCTCTACATCTCACATGCTCTTCTGTCTTTAGAGGGTTGAACTGGTGACGTTAGAGCTAGTTATTAAACAACAGAATGTCTCAAAGTATCAAATAAATAGTTCATGTGGGACAGGAACATGATGGTGTAATAGTGTGACTGGCTCGGCTGTGGGACAGGAACATGATGGTGTAATAGTGTGACTGGCTCGGCTGTGGGACAGGAACATGATGGTGTAATAGTGTGACTGGCTCGGCTGTGGGACAGGAACATGATGGTGTAATAGTGTGACTGGCTCGGCTGTGGCCACGCTGCTGACTTCCTGCCCTCCCTCCTCTCACCACATGAACACACATCACACATGCACACGCCTAGCGCCTATGTACCTGAACACACATCACACATGCACACGTCTAGGTGTTGGGGTTGGGGGTGGAGGTGGAGGTGGTGGGGTTGGGGTGGAGGTGGAGGTGGTGGGGGTGGAGGTGGAGGTGGAGGTGGTGGGGTTGGGGGTGGGGGTGGAGGTGGAGGTGGAGGTGGGGTTGGAGGTGGGGGTGGAGGTGGTGGGGTTGGGGTTGGGGGTGGAGGTGGGGTTGGAGGTGGGGGTGGAGGTGGTGGGGTTGGGGGTGGGGGTGGAGGTGGGGTTGGAGGTGGAGGTGGAGGTGGTGGGGGTGGAGGTGGAGGTGGTGGGGTTGGCGGTGGAGGTATCAGGAAGTGGTCAAGTCTTACTAGATGGTCTTGGATGGTTATACTATGTTAAACTCCAGCTTGCAGTAGACTGTACAACACTGTCCATCATTTTGATATTGGATTAACTGTCGCGTGTGTTTCTGTGTAAAGCAAGGAAACAAGTTGGAAGTAAACGCATTAGCTCGACCAAAGAAGTTACCTGCATTAAAACTCACATTTACAGATTCATCCGATAGATGAAATGAGTGGATGTACTCTCATCAACTCATCAAAGTTCAAATGGACGTCCTTCCCAGAGAGAAACACACACCTTTTATCTTCCTCGAGAGTTCGGGAATATTGTACTATGTACAGTTTACATTCCACCGAGTGGTAATGCTGCTAGAGCAGCCAGCGCGATAGCAGACTGTGTGCACAGACAATTGAAACGCACTCCTGAAGCACCTTGTTTTATTGCCGGCGACTTTAATCACTGTAAGCTTGAGTCTGCGCTGCCTGGATTCACGCAGTATGTTAAGTGTAACACGCGAGGTGAACGAATCCTTGATAAATGTTATGGCAATGTTAAGGACGCCTACACTGCCAGGGCTAAACCCCCGTTAGGTAACTCCGACCACAATGTTGTCCAGCTAATTCCCACGTATAAATCTCTGCTTAAAAGTAGCAAACCCCAAGTTAAAACAGTTCATGTCTGGAATGATGATGGCATTGAAACCCTAAAAGGCTGCTTTTCCTGTACCGACTGACACTACTGACACTATTACAGATTATATAAAGTTTTGCAGAGATAACGTGTTACCCCTGAAATCTATAACTGTGTACCCTAACAACAAATCCCATATCACGAAGGAAATCAAAAAGTGCATAGTTCAGAAGAGAATTGCATTCAGGAATAAGGATCTTTTGGCCATGAGGAACATCCAAAAAGAACTGAATCACAAATTAAGGGGGGCCAAGAGGAAACAGAAAGAGACATTTGAATCCCACTGCTCTTCTATGAACACAAAAAAACTATGGGACTCCATGAAATATATGACTAACATGGCCCCAGCTAAAAGGTGCCTTAGTGTCCTAAACGAGGGCGAAAAAGCCAATGAACTTAACCATTTTTATGCCAGGTTTGAGACTGCCGACTTCTCTATGGAGCAAACAGTGGCTCTTCAGGCGCTGCCTGAGTTGGAAGCAAGTATCACCATTGAGCAGCGCGAGGTACAGAGACTGTTCGCTAACACCCGCCCTAGAAAGTCCTCTGGACCGGATGGCATCTCTGGGCTCATGCTAAAGTCCTGCAGTGAGGAGCTGGCTGAGGCCTGGTGTCCTATCTGCCAGAAGTCTCTGGACTCTCACACTGTTCCGTCCATCTGGAAAGACGCTATCATTATTCCTGTTCCTAAGAAGGCTAGCTGCAAGGAAAATAATGACCTGCGACCAGTCGCTTTGACTTCTGTTGTAATGAAATGTTTTGAAAAATTCATTATATGTAAAGTGAAAAATGCAGTCAGTTGCTCTCTGGATCCTTTTCAGTTTGCGTATAGATGTAATACAGGCACAGATGATGCAACCTCAGCCATGGTGCACTTCATATCTAAGCACTTAGAGGACCCTACCTCCTATTTCCGACTCCTATTTGTTGATTTCAGTTCTGCTTTTAACACGATACAGCCGCACCTTTTAATTGAGAAGTTAAGTGGGCTTAATGTCCCCCCCCTCATTATAAAATTGTATCACTCCTTTTTAACTAACCGCACTCAGCGGGTCAGTGTTAATGGCACTCTTTCGGAACCCAGAACCATAAGCACTGGTGCTCCACAGGGTGTAGTCAGTTCCCCTGTGCTCTTTACTTTATACACAAACGAGTGCAGAAGCACCTACCCTAGCAATCGCATCATAACATTTTCGGATGACACTGCCATCCTTGCTTTAATTAAAAAGGACAGTGACCTAACTGACTATTATTCTGAAATCCAGAGGTTTGTTAAATGGTGTGATGTTAACTGCCTGGTTTTAAATGTTAAGAAAACTCAGGAGATGGTGTTCGACCCCAGAGGTGTTGGGGACCACAGGCCTGTGGTCATCCACAAACAATCCATCTCTCAGGTCGCCTCTTACAAGTATCTCGGGGTTTTCATTGATAACTCACTCACCTGGAGCACTCATGTAGACAGCCTTTGTAGTAGATTACAACAACGACTACACTTCCTACGCTGCCTTAGAGTTCATGGTGTTGACCAAAAATGTATGCTACTCTTCTACCAGTCTGTCTTAGAGAGTCTCATCAGATACGGCATTACATCTTGGTTTGGTAACCTATCTGTAAAACTAAGGTCCAAACTGGTCAGACTGATACAGACTGCATGGAAGATCATAGGGGTGAAAGACCACTCATCCCTGCAGTCTATTTTTGAACAGGCTACTCTCAGACAGGCTAATAGAATTCTCATGAATCCCTCCCATGTCCTACATGCAGAGTATGAACTGCTGCCCTCTGGGAGGAGGTTCAGAGTCCCCCGCACTAGATTAAATAGATTTAAAAATTATTTTATTCCTGTTTCTGTTAAACTTTTAAACTGCACCAGATGAATGTGAACATATCTTGCTCATCGTTTTATTTCCACTCTTGTTTTAATCAGGTCCGCCTTCTGTTTGTGTGTTAACATTCTGTATTGTCTGTTGCTCTTTGTTGGCTGCTGTGGGGTGTAAGCCCAATACAAATTTCCCAGTGATGGGACAATAAAGTGACTTTTGACTTTTGACTTGACTTTGACAACACTCTGTCTGTCAGGTTTTTTTCAAGTCTTCTCTGAGTGAGGAACCACTCTGATGCTCAACCACACAATGGACTAACCCTAACCCTGAATGTCACAAGTGACATGTGACATCCTGTCACTTCCTATGGGGCTGTTGTACAATCAACACTGACAGAGAGAGAGGGAGAAGAGGCTGTCTTTAACACACTCTTCTATCTTCACCTCAAAACAGGAAGTCAAAACAGGAAGTCAATTTCCCTGATCTAAAGTCCTATTTCCATGCAACTCAAATAGATACAATAATGAAATGGATGAATAACTCGGTTCAAACCAAATGGAAAGACATAGAAAAACAAGTAATATCAATATCAATAGGAACACTACCTTTTCTGAGTCTAAAGGATATTCAAAAATATAGTGGAAATACCAGATGCATAGAAAATACCCTCATAAATTGGAAAACTATTCGTAAAATGTATAAATGTGATGACAAATGTATTTATTTGAGAGAGATAGCCAGTGATCCAGACTTTTTACCTAATAAAACAGACAAAATATTAGAAGAATGGGCTAGGAAGGGACTACAGGTGTACTCACAGACGG
>NW_027662471.1:0-42500 GCF_963989245.1 Nansenia antarctica | reverse complement strand
AGGACACTATTGGACCTCGGCCCAAATCTAGTACTGAACCTGACCCCCCCATGCTAAACCATTTGGAAGTACAGTATACTAGGACTCCAATTCAGACACACTGGGGGGCTGTCACAAATCTACTAACTCTAATTATTTAAAATACAAATAAATATAATAATTACAATTTACAATACAAATACAACAATTGGGGGTCCCTCTAAAAAAATGTGGGCGCGCATTCTGACCCAGGAAAAACCCTGGTATGTACTGTATAACATGATAGCCATCTATGAGCAATGCACTGTATATAAGATGATGACCACGGGACTTTCTGCTGCTGACCAAGGGGCTGAGTCCTGTTGATGGGGCCAATTTTTCTTTTAGAGTCTGTAGGCTACTGTATTTGTTTATTAAGATTTCATAAATATGATATATTGTCTGAATTTTTTTCTTGTTTTATAAAATGTTATTATTTATTATTTTCATTTCTTGTGCTGGTTTATTATGAACAACATGTAAAATTGCAGGAAACTAGCACAAATAATTGGGTGGGAGAGAGGGGCCGCCGCTGCCAAAACGTGCACAGTTTTGGGTTGCTCCACCGCCAAAATATCTCACTCCAAACTTTTGGTGAAACTTGGCAGCCCTGTATATATATTATATAGATAGAAAGGATAACGTACACACGACTGCTCGCATCGGTTAACATTCCGGAAAGAGGAAGATTTATTTGGCGCTCTTACATGAGACACACGTTAGCATTATAACGTTTACGTTAGCCCAATATTGCTAGCTTATAGCAAGGAGTCTGGCTAATTAGATGGTAGACTCGCCAGCCAATGAGGGGGCTCTTCACGAGTGCTTCGCCAACCAATCAGGTAGCGGTATTGCCCTGCCTTCCCCTACCATCCTAGGTTTCACAAATTCGCGTCCGGGTGATGCCAAACGTAGGATGCAGCTGAACCCTTCTCAGAGCGCCGACTGACGTGATATGAAATGACAGGAAGTGACGTTGCTTTGTTTACAATCTGAAGCGCATGCGCAGCCTCGCTCTGCTGGTTCTGTCACGTGACAGGGCATCGTTTAGCGCTGTGTCCTCTGAGCCCATAGATCAGGGGTAGGCAACCTTTTTGATATGAAGTGCCATTTTTAAATGTTCTTGTTAGTCAGTGTGCCAACCACAATATCAACATTAATTATGACTCGACATCAAACCAAACCAAACAGACCAACAGATCTGCAATTTTATTCCACAACATGAACAACAATTTTCAGCAAAGAGCTATGTATGCTAAATAAACCAAAAAATGTAACTAACTGAAACTTGAACAAAATTACCAACATAACATCTAAGACAACTAAACGTTGTGATGCGTAGCACAACTTTAAGCAAATTGGAGCGCTCAATTTCTACCAAAGTTGCTAACTGCGCTCCCTATGGTTATCATTTTAATAAGTAGGCCTAACTGGAGGGTGATTATACAAGGGTCTTACTTGTATGAATTATAATTTATATTTATATAATTATTTGGTTGTTACTTACATTTTATTCTTTTATTCCAACCACAACAAACATATATTTATTTTGGGTTGCAAAGAGCTATGTATGCAAAGCCATGTAAACAGTCCTAACAATCAATGTCGTGATCCCTGGCCCTGTTTTCCTTTGCTCAACTCCATTATCTGGGGGTGGTACTTGGTCACTTTAAGTTGCACACAATTAATGCAACCGCTCCCCTCTGTTTCCCGACCATGGCAGGGGCACCATCTGTTGTCACTGCAAAAATCCTGCTAATATCAATCCCTCGCTCCACAAAATGCTCGATAAGAACTTTAGCGATGTCCTCACCTTTTGTTGTTTCTGCCATTGGTTTTAGGCAGCAGAGCTCCTCCCTTACAGCAGAACCACAGTATCTTGCTATGACAGCCAGACGTGGCATGTCATTCACATCTACGCTCTCGTCAAGTGCGAGGCTAAACACCGTCGCATCTTTCAAACCAGCGGTCTGCTGCGCTTTCACGTTTTCTGCCATTTCTCCTATTCTTCGTTCCACACTTCTGGCTGACACTGGGATGTCTTTTATTCTTGATTTTATTGTGTCTTTGTTTGATAAGCCTTCAAACAAAACATCTGAGCTACAGAGGAAAGCCTCCTTAATATATTCTCCATCAGTGAATGGCTTTCCACGTTTCGCAATGCAATGAGCAATGCGAAAGCTTGCTTCAGTTGCGTGATTTTTAGCAGTGGCAAATGCTTTAAAGGTGCTGGCCTGCTTCCCATACCTTGACACAGCACGTCTTATTGATTCGGCCTTGTCTGCTTCATCCTTGAACGACTTGAGTTATATTGATACAAGTATCGAATCGAATTCAGAATTTTACTTTGAAAATTGGTGCCAGAATACGGCTCTCGTGGAGTGGATGAGAGACTAGGGCTGCATTCGTAAATTCGCCCTGAGAGCGCCGGAGCGTCCCTGAGACTGCCTCTAGTCCAGTCATGTCAAAGTCAAATACACAGGGGGGCCAAAATTTAAAAATGGTACAAGTGGAGGGCCGGGCTGGTTCAATGTTTATTAAAACTCGCAATTATTGCACATATTGAACCAATACCAATAACACAGCCTATATTGCACTTAACATTAATCATTACATTAAATTAAGTAAAACATAAATAAAATCAGTTGCAATATTTTCTCAAGGCTCTTTCAGTAATACATTGAAAACGTTTTTGTTTTTGTTTTTTTTTAACAGGTAAACAGCTAAATGTAATTTTCATTCAAAGCTCAATGGCAAGATAAATGCAAAAATGAAACAGCATGCATTAAAAACAAATCAGTGTGCTGCTCCGATCCTCACCCATGACTGTCTTCTATAATAAAATTAGAAAAGTTAGTGCAAACTTGCAAAAGTGCAAAACAGTTGCATTAATTTCTTAGGCAACATGTCCCTGGGTCCATTCAACTGGAGATTTTTTTTTTAATTCCCTTCAAAGAAATATCAAGTCCAAGTCCTTTCTGCTCACTTGTCTGAGGCTGAGCCCGATACTTGGTGTCTCATCTTGAGTACAAGTTCATTAATGTTTGGGGTCAGGCTCTGAGCTGAGGAAATCCTCAGGATTGAGTTCAGGTGTTCATCACTAAGACGACTCCTATGTGATGTTTTGTTTAGTTTCATCAACGAAAACAGTAGTTCACACACGTATGTGCTGCCAAACATAGACGGCGTGCGAGCAACTTGGGTGCGCAGCTCAGGCATTGTGTCGGGGATGAAACGAGCAAACTCAGCAGCGCCACGGACTCATTTTGCCTTCAATGTGTCATTACACTGGAGCTCAATCAGCGCCATTTGGAGATTTGCTGGTGCACTTTCCACGTCAACTGCAAATGGATTGCTAAGCAGTTGAAGCCTGCTTTTTTGGGCTTCAAAGTCGGAAAATCTCCGCCTGAATTCGGCAGCAAGTATGCAGAGTTTGTCAGCAAACTGTGTACTCGGGAACACTCGGGAATTGACGGCGATGTTTCGGCCTCCACTGTGACTGTGCTGCTGCTGCTCATGACTAGTACTGAAGTGAAGAGAAGACGCGGGGTCGCGCTCGCTCGCGGGCACTCGGTACGCGCCAATGCATCTTGGGACTTGTAGTATTATGGTGCTGCGGGCACATAATACTGCGGGCCGGTTTTAATAGTAATTACATATCATCCCGCGGGCAAGAGAGAACTCATTCACGGGCCTGATCCTACTTGGTCCCATTGTGACATTGAACCCAGTGTGCGCGAATTTACGAACGCGGCCAACATAAAAAAATAAAAAAACATTCTCCCATTCTCGCACTTATTGATTAGCTGTCGCGTGCCACTGTTTAAGCTGTCCTGTGCCACTGCTGGCACGCGTGCCATAGGTTGCCGACCCCTGCCATAGATAATACATACGCATAATAATAATATTATTAATAATACATACGCATAATAATAACATTATTAATAATACATACACATAATAATACAATTATTAATAATACATATGCATAATAATAACATTATTAATAATACATACACATAATAATAATATTATTAATAACACATACGCATAATAATAATATTATTAATAATACATTCGCATAATAATATTATTATTAATAATACATACGCATAATAATAACATTATTAATAATACATACCCATAGAGTGTTTATCTATGTCTGAGCTCCATTAAGACTTCTGGTTTCGCTTATCACCATTTTCGCGGCTTCAAAACAAAAGTGCGAGTTAAAACATAAATGGAAAGTGATGCTATCACTATATTTTCTCTTATTTTGCTGAAATAACCACAAATTACACAACAAGAAGTATTTACAATTTAGAAAAAGTAATTTTGAACTTTAAAATGCACATATAATTACATATAATTTTACACATGCCTATTTGTATAAACTGGACTGTACAGAACTGACATTTCAATACATCTCTGACTGAGAAGTAGAGTGGTACCAGAGATGTATTTAAATATTTGAAAAATAGCTCTGTACAGTCCATTATTTAGGGGCAATACCATTTCATAATGATAGATAGATAGTGTGGTAACCTCAAGCCCGGATTATCCATATATTGCATCGGGTGAACGCCCTGGGGCACCAGCCAATGGGGGGGCACCAAATTATTTGGACAATGAATAGACCTTTAAAATATTTTGGGCACATTTTAAAAATATAGGCTATATTTACTGGAAGACATCCACACAGGTACAAAACTAACGGTTATATTTCGGCTATCGTGTATAAAAAGATAAATAATTGCGAGTTCGGTGTAAGTGCCCCCCCCCCCCCCCCCCCAGTTGTTGTGTCTTGTTGTTCTCTCTGACATACAAGATACACTTTATAATAATAATAACTCTGGTCTCTGGAGCAATGGAGATTATGATTAATGGAGACTACAATTTTTATACACGATAGATGTATATAGACGTTGAGAATGGAGCAACGTTCAACGTGCGTCTTTATTCAGCATCGCAACAACAACTAGACCCCACTAGTCAATCGATGATAACATTGTCAAGATGTAATGCTACGGAGGCAATAGCCATCAATCCCAGATCTATGCTAAACATAGCAATATACTACACCAGTCACAGACAAGTGATGCGCGATGACGCAGTGCCGCCAAACTATCAACGAAGAAATCAAAATGTACAGGCAACAACTGAGTGGCTCTGCCAAGCGAAAAATTAAGCAAGGCAAAGACTCCAGACATACGGCCACTCTTAAAAATGTCCCAACAATTGGGATTTTCTTTATTTCACCTAGGCCTAAAATGAGCACCGAAGTTAACAGTGTGGGGGGGGGGGGTGCAGCAGAGCGAGCGAGGGAGCGAGCCCATTCACAGCCACACTGGAGCAAGTCTTGCTGAATGTGGAGTAAGAATGGTTCATGTCATGACCTGGGGTTAGACTTGTCGAATTGCCGGGGACAAAGTTACGACAACGCCAGTAACATGTCGGGTAAATATAACGGCCTCCAGGCGCATCTTAAAAAAGCAAACCCCCTGATCCATTACGTGCCCTGTGCTGGACATTCCCTTAATGTTGTCGGTGTAAACACCACATTAATAGCTGTAAGGATGCAAGTGATTTCTTTGACCTACTTCAGTCATTGTATGCGTGTTGTGCAGCATCCCCTCACCGATGGAGCCGGATATTTAAAAATAAGGATGTGAACATCAGCAGGACTCTAAAACCACTGTCCAGTACTGGATGGAGTTGTAGGACTGACTCTACCAAAGCGTTGAGAGAGAACTAGTGCAATAAGAGAGGCCTGATAAGAATAAGATTCCCTGCTGGCAATTGAATCCGAGTTGGTCAAAGAAATGGACTTGGAAGTGTTTTCCAATGCAAAAAAGTCAGATCTTGGTGACACTACCTGAAAATGCTCAAGACAGTACTATACAATATTTGCACGGCCATTTGAAATCTACATTGGGTTACACATTACTGTATTTAGTGAGGTAAATAAGTACAAGACGCTGAATAGTTAGTGTTTCACATTTTTACTGTATGCTCTTTGCAATTCAAATGTGTTCACAGCATTGTGCAAAAGAAAAATACAAACTTACAGTATTTACAACAAACATAAGAAACACCCTTTGGGTAGAGCTGTGCACAACTGTAAACAATATTGCAGTACTTATTGGACATACAACATACACAGTACTGTAAATTATTCATTCGCATCCAGACGTTCCTGTCTGTCTGGCCACATATTTTCGTCAACAACACAGTGAATATCCTCCCTGGCAATGCAGCGAGGAAAGTATCTCCTTGAGTGGCGAATCCACCCTCTGCAGGACTGTGCTGTGATGTCATCACATGCTGCATCCATGGCGTCTAGCAAGGCCATTTGGGTATGTGCATGCCGGTCATATACCTTCCACCTCCAGGCAGAGAAAAACTCCTCTATAGGATTCAGGAATGGGGAGTAGGGAGGGATATATTACACCAGCATCCTTTCATGTGCTGCAAACCACTGTCTGACCAGATCTGAGTGGTGAAAACGCACATTATCACATACAACAACAAACTTGTTTAGATGGTCTCCATTTAGACCCCTCTCATTCTCAGGGATTATGTCCCTGTAAAGAGTGTCTAAAAAAGGGGTTAGCAGTCAGCAGATGTTGCGTTTTTGATTGATTGATTGAAAACTTTATTAGAAGATTTGCAGAAGTAGGTACATGAAAGTACATATTACATACAAGGTCAACTAACAGGATAAAAACCCAAGAAAGCCACTGGCTTATTTCAATTGGGGTCCTTGATTCTCAATTCATCGTTACATGTAAGACAGACAAAAAAACTAGTACTATCTACAAGATAATACAGACAAATAACTAACGTGTTGTATGGACCAAGACGGGGCATATGGGTGAGGACGCCGTTTTCTGAGACGGCTGCACACATGGTAATATTCCCTCCTCGTTGGCCTGGGACATCAGTGGTTGCTCTCTGTCCAATGCGATTTCTGCCACGCCTTCTACCTTTTGCCAGATTGAAACCCGCCTCATCAAGATATATGAATGTGTGCAGCGGTTCCCTGGCGTCCAGCTCCAGTACACGCTTTATCCCAGAATAGAGAGAGAGAGAGAGAGAGAGAGAGAGAGAGAGAGAGAGAGAGAGAGAGAGAGAGAGAGAGAGAGAGAGAGAGAGAGAGAGAGAGAAACTATAACAACTTTTCCTGTGTAACATAATGCATTTTGGACAACATATTGTACAGTATGAACTTTCATGTAACCAGTTTACAGCACTGAACATTAGAGTATGCAAAGAACACATAAATGTTTTACCTGTACATACTGGTGACGGACCTCCTTCACTCTGTCACTGTTCCGGTCAAATGGCACATTATACAGTTGTTTCATGCGCATTTCATTTCTCCTAAGCACTCTGTCAATTGTAGAGATTGAAACGGATTCAATATTGCCAAATATATTGTCATCCTCTATAACAGCGCTCTGGATCTCTCTCAACCTTATGGCATTGTTTGCAATCACCATTGCACAAATGGCTTCCTCTTGTTGCGGAGTAAAAATGGGCCCTCTTCCATCTCTGTGAGGTTGTCTTGCAATCCTATGTGGTGCAGAGTAAAATTAGAGTAATGTACAGTAAACATGAGATATACTGCTTTAACCCATATTACTGTAGTGTACAATAACAGTGCTTCCCACTTGTAAAATGCTGCAGTACAGTACCATACTGTAAATATGGCAAATATTTACTGTAACACTACTTTACACTACAATACAGTAAATCTGTGCTGCAGTAAAGCTGTAAGTCTAAATGTAAAATGTAAAAAGTGACGACAAGTTCTTGTCCCACTGTAAGCTTCATGTATGACACAATGACAGTAGTGCAGTGCAGATAGTTTAGTGCTGAATTACTGTCCAATATACACACCTGTTCTCCCGACGAAATGTTTTAACAATTGAATTCACAGTGGTTCTCCCAACATTTGGCTGCACCCTTCGACCAGCCTCAGCCATTGTGAGGCCGTGATTGACTACATGGTCCACAATTGTAGCCCTAATTTCATCTGAAATCTGCCTATGTACTTGGCCTCTTCTTCCTCTTCCCCTGTTTTGTCCCCTTCCCCTTCCTCCCCGCATCCTCGCCCCTCTTCCACGATGCTGACCTTCCATTTCTGTGTCACAGTATTGTTGAAATGGTACACACTATGTCCTGCTCGGTTCATATATGCTTGCCAATTGAGGGTTCATGGGATTCAGCTCTGAGTGACTGTGGCGAAGTGGCTTATCATTGGTTACAATGAATGCTTCACACACTCCTCCTCATCAGTGAAAGCTGAGGTTCACCTGAGAGAAATTGTTCAATTTGTTTCAATTGTTTCAATTTTCAGGAAAAATGATAAAGAAATGTATACAATTTGCTTGACAGATTTTGACAACTTGTTCAACATTTTTGGATGTAATGACTCAAGCAATGGAATGAGGACTATTAGTTTTATAGGGAATGACTATTCAGCATCCAAAAGTAGAGTTCATTTTGACTGACATGACATAAGCAAAGATAATGTTATAAAACAGCAGAGAATTGTATGACAGCAATTGATGCATGTCCAAAAGCATTTGCAATTTGTTTGAAGGAATGAGAAACTGCTACTATGATGTGCACAAATGACTAAATGTTGTGGAGGTTGAACTAACAGTTATGAGAATTTCAATTCTGATCAGAGAAATGCACCAAAGCGACTGAGAAAAACTGTAATACAACAGACTTAGTTTTCTTTCATATGGGTTGGTGTGTGGCCTCTGTTTGGTGCCCTCTACAGGCTGGAGAACGATCAGCTGGTCTCATCAGGCCTGACCAGCCACACCTGCTGAGGCTCCAGTGGCTGCAGACAGAAGCCCTGCTTCTCCAGTCCTGCGGCCCTTCTTGCTCCACGCTCGCTATTCTGTTTTGTTGTGGCTTCATGTGGCATTTTAGGTTTACACTGACAACACGGCTTTCACTACATATTCCACTCATCCATACATACACCACTGATGTACTGATTGACACGCTCCATTTAATATATGTTAAAAAGTTACTTTGAATCTTGAGTTAAGTAATACATATTTGTGTTAAATCTGGCGTTGGGAGTGTGTGAGAAAGAGGAGGAGGAGGATGGCCTTGATGTGAAGGAGGCAGCGGCAGGGTTCCACCTGTCTGGAAAACTGAGAACTGCTGAACCTGTGAGTCTGCTGCACTGACGTGACCTGTGATGTGCTGCTTAGTTAAGTTCATCATGTTTCAGCTGATATCTGCTTCTTAAAAACTGAACTTGTCATTAAAGAATATTTTTGCTGTTTTATATAAAATGCTATACATGTCTTTGATAAAATGGTGGCTGTATCTGACAAACTGTGACAAAGCCACATTCATGTACTGTGTTGTTGTTGTAGACTAATAGCCTACCCTAAATGGTTCTTAGTATATATATATATATATAAAAGTGTTTTTCTGTTATATATATAGTGTGAGACAGTCCACCATGGGTGGCTTTCCCTGTTGTTGTTGTTGTTGTGTTTATGTTACCGTTATTGTTGATTGGTTACTGTATGTCACATGATCACCCAGAGAGAGAGATAGCTCGTTACCTTGGTTACGTAAACAGTCAGTAAAGGGAACAACGCTCATCGGTATGGACAGCAAAGCTGCTGTTCTGTGCCAGAGCTAGTTTTCCCGTCATCTATTAACCTGCCATCTGGGACACAATTAGTTGTATCTTGTATTGTGTATTGTGTTAAGAAGAAGTTCACTAAAGAACCAGAAACGGAGAATCCCTTGTCGTGTGAGTCATTATACCCACGCACATCAGACGGACAAAACACGACAACTGGTGTCTGAAGTAGCGATCATCCGTGAGTACATCCACCTGACAGAGGAAAAGCTAACAGAAGCTAACGGAAGATAATAAAGTTATAAGAGCCAAAGCTAACGGGAGCTAATAGGGGCTAACAGGAGACAGCTAGCTAGCCAGCTGACTGGATTCAGGAGTTACTACAACAACTGGTTGAGTACTGCCACCTGGTGGTGTTTGGGCAGACTGTACTCCCGTTAGACTCAACTAAATTAAGCGGACAATTCCATTAATAAACAACTCAACAAAATCAAAGAGACAATTATATAAATAAACAACTAAATAATACAAAGAGACAACTACATGAATGAGAACAAGACAAGTGGAACAGACAATCCACCGAAAATAAAAGGACAATTACATGAACAGAAAACTCAATAAAATGACAGAGGAACAAGGAGCTACAGTAGGACCTACTGAGCCTGATAGAGCCCCAACATGGCTACAAGCTTTGTTGGATAGCCAAAATCAGCAGACAAAACACCTGCAAATGATGCTAGCCCCCGTACTAACACACATAACAGGAGGAAATCCCGTTACACAGCAAGCCTCACCACCACTTGCTGCTTCCAGTCGAAATGGGGATAAGATCTTACAGCGCCCCACATTGGACAGGCATGCTTCTGAGCCTGAAGCTATACCTTCAGCCTCTTGGGATATACCAGTAAGACCAAAAACTCGTGTTGGTGCCCCCTTTGCAGCTGAGTTGGATGTCATCAATCAGCGCACTCGCAACTTTGGTCCCACCAGGAGGGGCGGCAATGCTGAACCTGACAGTAGATGGAGAGACACTAGAGACTCTGAGAATGAAACCCAACGCTCATTTCCCTATGGTGAGCAGAGACTGAATAGTTCTGGTCACAACAGTCAGCACACTCTGCAAGAAGTGCGTAGACCTAAACTTGCCACATTTGAAGGAAATGATGACTGGGACTCTTTCTTGTTGCCATTTGAGCGCCAGGCCAGGAAGTATGGATGGAGTACTACAGAAAGAGTGGACAGGCTGCATGAATGCTTAAGAGGAGCTGCAATACGATATGTCTGCTCACTGCCAGAACGTACACGGGAGGATTATGCTCTCTTAGTGGAGGAGCTTACTCAGCGCTTTGGGAAAAGAGACCCCCCTACCACAGTAAGGAGAAAGTTGGGAGAACTTCGGCAAGGTAGAGAGGCGTCAGCTGAATTTGCAGAAGAGGTGAGACGCCTCGTCACACTTGCATATCCAGGAGTGGATCTCCAGCTGCAAGATCAACTTGCAACTGATGCCTTTCTTAAAGGTCTAAAAAATCAAAAAGTGGCCTATGAAGTTATGAACCGAGATCCATGCTCCCTTGCAGAGGCTCAAAAGTGTGTAGAGGCTCATGAACACAACTTCAAAGCTACGGTGGGACGTGAAACAGAAATAAAGAACAGAACACGACGCATTTCTTGGGCTGATGATGGAGACATCTGTGAGGACTTTACTCCTACCTCTCGTAGGGTACAGACCCCTCAGTATGTAACTGCTGAACAGTTTGCTACACTAACGGACCAAGTCAAGACCCTCGTACATACAGTAGGGAATCTACAGCTGCAGTTTGAACATCATAAAACTAGAGCAACAACACAACGTCCCCTGTCACTAGAGAGGACACAGAACCATTATCAGGTGCAGCCCGGCCGGATGCGCTCCCAGTCACCAAGCCCAACCCGGGGAGCAGCTGGCCCATGTTATAAATGTGGAGAACAAGGACACTTCAGGAGGGACTGCAGTAGATCGCCGAGCCCAACAGCTGCACGTAACCGCGGTGACAAAGGCCCAGACCAACGGGGGCGGTCAGAAGGGAGACTACATGCAGATCACAAACCACAAGGGCTACAGATTGGCTGCACCAAAAACAAGGGTGAGAGTCTACAGATTCCGGTGACAGTAAACGGCATTCCAACACAGGCTGTGGTGGACACGGGAGCCCAGACAACAGTAATCTCAGAGGAGCTGTATAGGAGTTTCTCTGGAGGTGATCCGACAAGCCTACGTAAGACCTACCTTCTAAATGCGGGAGTTGGAGATGGCATGGAAGCAAAACGTGGACTGAACGTCACCTTTAAAATTGCAGCCAAAACAATCGACTGGGATGTACACGTAGCCCCCATACGTGACTCTGTCCTCATAGGATTGGATCTGATGAAGACTCATGATGTTGTCATCCACACCCGTGGTAAGGTGTTCATCGGTAACGAACTTGTGCCCTCCAAAATAGTAAGAGGGGATGGATCAGACTATCATGTTGCCAGAGTGACCCTAGGAGAGACCACCACCATACCACCTACATCTGAATGTGTGGTCTGGGGCGAGGTGGAAGAACCAAGGCCAGGTGTTCCAGCTGTACTAGAGCCTTTGAACATCACAGAAAATGTAGTCTCCGGGAGTGTTGTTACCACTATGGAGAAGCGGGTGCCAGTCCGGCTATGCAACTTCTCGACCAGCAAAGCGGCCCTGCCAAGAGGAGCATGCCTTGGACTCTTAGTTGAAGCTTATCCTGAGGAGCCATCATGTTCACTTAAGCAAAGTGTAGAGCCCATCATAGAGGGAGAGTCAGAGAGTGTGCCATCACTGGTGGTTGGAAGAGTAGCAGCAATCTCTGAGCTACCTGAACATCTCCAAAGCCTGGTTGGTGCTACTAGTGAGGCACTCAGTGAGGAGCAACAAGAACAATTTATCCAACTGCTAGTGACCTACCAATCCCTCTTTGCCAAAAGTGATTCCGACCTGGGTTACATGTCTGCTGTCACACACAAGATTGACACAGGATCGGCTAAGCCTGTGCGCCAGCGAGTGAGAAGGGCACCTCTTGGATTTCAAAGTGAAGAGCAAACACATCTTCAAGACATGCTTAAAGCCGGTGTCGTTACACCATCATCATCGGAGTGGGCCTCTCCGGTCGTCTTAGTACGCAAGAAGGATGGAGGAGTACGATGGTGCATAGATTACCGCGGCTTGAACAGTCTGACGGTAAAGGACGCATATCCTTTGCCCAAGATTGAAGAGTGTCTTGATGTTCTTGGGGAAGCTACAATGTTCTCAACACTTGACCTTCAGTCTGGCTATTGGCAGATAGCAGTGGATGACCAAGACCGCGGGAAGACAGCATTCATCACCAAATGGGGCCTCTATGAATACACCCGCATGCCATTTGGGCTCTGCAATGCCCCAAGCACCTTTCAGAGGGCAATGGAGCTCGTCCTCAGGGGACTCCAATGGGAAACATTGCTGATCTACCTTGACGACGTCATTGTCATTGGCAGGGGAGTGGATGAAAGCCTGGACCGGCTCGCACAGGTCTTCAAGTGTCTCCACAGCTATGGGTTGAAGCTGAAGCCTTCTAAATGTCACTTGCTTCAAGAGGAAGTTCTCTTCCTGGGCCACATTGTGAGTGGAGATGGGATCTGTCCAAACCCAGCTCTGGTCAAGGATGTACAGCGCTGGGAGCCACCCAACAACCTGAAGGAGCTGCAAGCTTTTCTTGGACTGTGTAACTACTACCGCAAGTTTGTTCCAGCTTTTGCAGAACTGGCAAGCCCTCTCCACAGCCTTTCAAAGAAGGGGGCTACATTCCTGTGGACAAATGAGCACCAAGATGCTTTTACAAAGCTGAAAGAAAAACTGACAACTACACCAGTGCTGGGATACCCCACTGTTGGAGGCAAGTACATTCTAGACACTGATGCCTCGAACCACAGTATTGGAGCTGTTCTGTCACAACTCCAGTGGGGAGAAGAGCGAGTCCTAACATACGCCAGCAGCCATCTTACACCAGCTCAGCAGAGGTACTGTGTTACCAGACGTGAGTTACTTGCTGTCGTCCGCTACACTCGCCAGTTCCGCCACTACCTACTGGGCAAGAAGTTTCTGCTACGAACAGATCATGGCAGTCTCACCTGGCTGTTTCGGTTCAAAAACCCTGAAGGTCAGTTGGCTCGCTGGCTGGAAGAGTTGAGCCAATATGACTTTGACATAGAGCATCGAGCGGGCCGGCAACACTGCAATGCTGATGCCATGTCAAGGCAAACCAGAGAACATTCAGACAAATGTGACTGTTACCAAGCTGGAAAGAACTTGTCTGATCTACCATGTCAAGGATGTAAGTACTGCCGAAGACTTCATGAGCAGTGGACAAGATTTGAAGACGATGTTGATGATGTTGTGCCGCTCGCAGTTAGGAGTATTGAGTCTGGTGAGACCAGTGGTGATAACACTCAGTCGATGGAAACAGGTCCACCACATACAACCATGCTGGAGACTCCAGTAGTTAACTGGCTGCAGTCAGTCAGATTGGAAGAGCTTGCCAAACTTCAGAAAGCTGATCCTGTCCTCTCCACCCTCCACACATGGAAAGAATCAGGAACACTCCCTACTAAAGATCAGGTGATGCTTGAGAGCCCTGCAGTGAGGAAGTTCTGGCTCTGCTGGCCTCAGGTCATGCTGCAGCAAGGAGTTCTCTACTACTCCTGGGAGAGAGTGGGAGCCCAACAACCAACCGTGTTGCTACTAGTTCCAGCTTCCATGCAAAGAGAGGTCCTGCAGGCTTGCCATAATCCTCCTCAATCTGGTCATCTTGGGGAAGCAAAAACACTGGAGCGCTTACGCCAGAGCTATCACTGGTATGGAATGGGTGAAGAAGTCCATCTGTTTGTGAAGAGATGCCAGCACTGCAATGCATGCAAAAATACGGGACCAGTGAAACGAGCCAAGTTGCAAAGCTACCAAGCTGGAGCACCTTTGGACCGTCTCCACGTAGACATCCTCGGGCCATTCCCTGTATCCAGCTCTGGAAACAAGTACATTCTCGTCATAATTGACCAGTTTACTCGATGGGTCGAAGCCTTTGCTGTTCCTGACCAAGGGGCGGAAACAACAGCAAGGAGGCTTGTGTATGACTTTATCGCCCGATTTGGAGCCCCCCTCGAGTTGCACACTGACCAAGGTCGCAATTTTGAGAGTTCCCTGTTCCAGAATGTATGCAAGCTCCTACAGATCACAAAGACAAGGACCACCCCCTACCACCCTGCCTCTAACGGACAGGTGGAAAGGTTCAACAGAACTTTACTCCAGATGATCCGGTGCTACGTGGACCAGAACCAAAAGAACTGGGATGAGCATCTGTCACTACTCACCTCAGCCTACCGCAGCTCACGCCATGCAATCACAGGGTTCACACCTAACAGGCTCATGTTTGGCCGAGAAGTTCATCAACCACAGGATATCCAGTCTGGGGCTGCAGAACTCAAATCTGACCGAATGGAGGTAGCAGATTTCCTTCATAACCTGGGAGAAGGACTTAAGGAGGCACAAAGCACAGCGAGGGAGCACCTCCGCACTGCACAAGAACGTCAGAAGAAGATGTATGATGTCCGAGCACGAGAACATTCTTACAGCGTTGGAGATTTGGTGTATGTAAAGGATGACACGAAAAAGAAGGGATTAAGCCCCAAGCTTCAAGCACCTTGGAAGGGCCCCTTGATTGTGGCTGGATGCCGTGGTCCTGTCCTCTACGATATTCAAGGGTTGAAGCGCAGAAAGATAATGCACCATGATCGGCTTAAACCATACAATAGTGAGGTGGTCCCTGCTGGGATAAAACGTCAAAGGAGTCAAGTGCTGCAGCAGTGCCAAGACCCAGCTACACAGCTACCTGAAGAGGATGTCCCGTTGGTACCAGAGCTGCCACTACAGAAAGACAATGATAAAGATCCAGCAGGGGAAGGAGCTTCTCGAGAGTCATGTGATCAAGAGGAGAAACCTCATCTCAAAGCTCCAAGGTGTCAGCAGGAAAAAAGACAAGAGGACACTCCAAAAAATACTGTTAAAACATCTAAGGGACGCATGGTTAATAAGCCAGAGAGATTCAGGAACTAGTTATTGAAAGAGAGACTGTTTAGTTTATCGGCAGATTGGTTACTTCATCCAAGAAGTTTTGCATTATAAAGAAAAAAAAAATGTTTTACTGTAAAAACTGTTTACAAGTAGTTAAGTGTTTTAATTGTTTCACTGCTGTTTAGCTATAGGGCCTACGAGTTTGCAAAGAATGTGATGTAAGTAATCAAATAATTTAGACATGTTCATTGAGTCAACTGTTCTATTCCTAGACATGTTAATGTTAAGTCACCTGTACTGAAGGGACTCAGTACTCTTGGAGGGGGATAGTGTGAGACAGTCCACCATGGGTGGCTTTCCCTGTTGTTGTTGTTGTTGTGTTTATGTTACCGTTATTGTTGATTGGTTACTGTATGTCACATGATCACCCAGAGAGAGAGATAGCTCGTTACCTTGGTTACGTAAACAGTCAGTAAAGGGAACAACGCTCATCGGTATGGACAGCAAAGCTGCTGTTCTGTGCCAGAGCTAGTTTTCCCGTCATCTATTAACCTGCCATCT
This sequence comes from Nansenia antarctica, assembly GCF_963989245.1. Taxonomy (NCBI): domain Eukaryota; kingdom Metazoa; phylum Chordata; class Actinopteri; order Argentiniformes; family Microstomatidae; genus Nansenia; species Nansenia antarctica. Next base: position 26,202 of record NW_027662471.1, on the reverse strand, counting down.
GGGACACAATTAGTTGTATCTTGTATTGTGTATTGTGTTAAGAAGAAGTTCACTAAAGAACCAGAAACGGAGAATCCCTTGTCGTGTGAGTCATTATACCCACGCACATCAGACGGACAAAACACGACAATACTATATAAGTGTTTTTCTGTTATTATTTTCCTATTGTTGTGATACATAATGTCTTCTTGTTTTGGGGTACTGTCTCTTTAAGCGCTCTGGCGCAGGTGAAGAGACTTGTGTTAATGAAGGTGGAGATTCACCAGGAGAGAGAGGAGAGCTAGAAGAGAAGTGTTTGTTCTAATCTAGACAGTCCCGGTCGACTATATGAATGAATGTGTTGCTGTAAGCTTGGAACAAAAGATAGATAAAACGTTCGCATCGCGTTGGAGAGAGGTACTCACGCTGTGGGATATACTTTTTCCAAGGATTATTTTGTTTGAATCTACCGCGCCGCTGAGGACGGACCACTTCAGTCAGGTGAGCCAATATGATCCATAATCCATCTGCGTGTTTGTTTGAGAGGACGAGCGTTTGTCTCAATGACTATTGGGGATTAGACTTTTTTGCCTCGGGGGATTCAAGGAACGGAGGGTCATTTAAGGAGTGAACTTGGGACTTTGTTTGGGACCTTTGTTTTGTTTAATGAATTGACTGTGGAAATAAGAAACATCCTAAACTCCTGTATTCATTTTGAAGCACCTACTTTATAATTCTTGAGAAATTCTGTTTATTATTATTATTATTGAACGAGTGAAGTGAATGTATTATTCCTTGGTATTTCATTTGTTCTTTATTGTGTGTGCTTGAAACCCTAAAGATGGTTTAATACATATATTATTTACATTGAAGTTACGGGGTCTGTCTTGCCTTTTTTGTATATCGTACATACTGTACTTGAAGACCCTTTGTGGTTGTTCTGTTTATACCTTTTTTTTGTGATAACACAACTGTTTCCCATAAGTAGGAGGGGGAGTTGTTATCAAACCTTCTATATGGCGATCATGTGATGGGTTTTGACTTCTAACAACTGTCTACTTTGTATCCTTGTCAGATCTGGCCCGTCTCTGAAGAAGGGTAAAAACAGAGTTCTACGGTGTTCATGAGGTAATGGACAACAGCTGAACCATTCAGATTCCCAGATTGATCCTGTGTTTACTCTGTCAAATCAGTGGAAGACGTGTGTGTGTTTGTCTCCAGCGGGCTGCAGGCTGCAACAGGCCCATGAGGTGAGCCATGTGGAAGTGGACGGCTGTGGTGACGCACAGTCGGCAGCAGAGGGCGCTGTTCTGGAGCTGTTTGAGTACGACGACCTCAAGACCAAGAACAAGACCAGTGACCACACAACTACATGGCAGGTAGAGACAATGATACACACACACACAGGAGGAACATCCACATGCAGTGATTTGATTTGGATCTCTTTTAGCCCTATTGGGTTACTCTTCCAAGAGTCCATAGCATAAAAACATTTAATACAAATAACAGAAACATAATACATTATACAATTATGAAAAAAACCACATTCGACACATTCACACACATTGATGGTATAATACACACAACACAACCTATTGGTAATAATGCATATATGCCGTACCACCTTGCAATCTAGTTACAATACATCCACTCCAGTATACCATAAACATATAATAATAGTGGTCTTCAATTCAGATTACCTAAATTCTTCTTCGGCGTATGGGTAGTTGTTTTCCTCTCCACTCCACCAGGCTCGGGGCCGAGGGGCTACCTAAATAACATGGCAGTACATTGTCAATACAAATATTAGAACACAATTTCCTATGCTTAATGTACCTTGACAAATACCTATACCCCCACTTTACATAATCATACTAAGCCATACTTTACTTCGAATGTTCTTTAAAAGTGCATTTGTTTAATATTGTTTTTAATAAGCACCTAATGGAAACAGGTAAAGCATTCCACAGCTTGACAGCACGATAAGAAAACATTATTTTACCAGTTACAAGCCTAGTTCTGCGTAGTACATAACCATTTGTGTTAGCTGCTCTTGTGTTTAACCAAGTGTCTCTTTCACCTGCTGGAACCTGCTGTTCTCAAAACACAATTCTGTCCAGTGTTTTATTCTTTGTGTTCACTGTACTGAGGTGTGGGTTGGGATGAGAGAGAAGACTCACTCACTCACTCACTCAGAGTATTCCATGTGTGATGTTCCCAGTGTGGACTCTGCAGGGTGGCAGAAGGGGCTGCTGTGTGCTGAAGGACAGAACCTGGCCCGCTTCCTCATGGAGGCTCCAGCCAATCACATCACTCCGACCGTGTTCGCTGACACCACCCAGCACAAACTGGCGCCGTACGCTGACCGAGTCACCGTCCATAAAAGGTGTGTGTGTGTGCGTCTCTGTTTGTGTGTGTGTGTTGACCAACCTTTGTGTGTGTGTGCAAACTTGTAACGCCCCTCTCCCAGGCCTCTGGAGTGGATCGAGGAGCTGAAAACGGGGGTGTTCCTAAGTGTGTCCTAAAGGCTCAGAGGAGCCCCCTGTCTTCCTGGAGGTGCATTACAACAGTTGCCCCAACAGCAAACGCTCCACTGCTGCTGGTGGGCAAGGGTGTCACCTTCGACAGGTAAAACACACACACCTCCTTCTTCACCACCGCCATCATCTTCACCCTACCACCACCACCACCTCCACCACAACAGATAGACATCACCTTTCAGGCACTCACTCACAGTGTTGGGCACGTTACTTTAAAAAAGTAATTAGTTATAGTTACTAGTTACTTATCCCAAAAAATAACTGAGTTAGTAACTGAATTACTTCATTATAAAAGTAACTAGTTACTAGGGAAAGTAACTATTGCGTTACTTTTTACCACGGTGCAGTGGGCTAGCCGTGGTGTCAGTCAGCCAAATGTGACAAGGAAAAGCTTACCCACTGCCAGATTAGAAGATAAATGTGCCATCTAGGGGACCAAAGTGTCCCTATCAGGAAGAAAATAATTTGGATTTGCAGGGAACTTTTCATATTTATTGCACTTCAACAGACCACAACTGGTATACAGTACATACTGTACTTCAAGTATTTTCTTCATTACAAAAGTAAACATTTAACAATATGAAGTGCTTTTAAATCTTTGTTGTGTAAATTAAATAAATCAAACTGTCACACAACTTCAACTGGTAGACAGACTAACTTCAAGTATTTTCAACACAACAAAAGTAAACAGTTAAACAATATGAAGTGCTTTTAAAGTAGTACTGAAATCCATCCATACACTCCTTCCTAACACTCATCCATCCATGCATGCATTCATTCATCCAGCCAACCCAGTCATCTAACCATCCTAGCCATTAAACCAGTGATTGTATCTTAAAAGCAGAAGCTTTTCAAACTTCTGGTCAGAGAGCCTGTTCCTCTTTGGAGTGAAGACGAGCTTCCCCAGGCTAAACAGTCTCTCTACGGGGGCGCTGGATGGAGTGGCTGCATTGTATTTGAGTGAAATTTTCTTTATCCGTGGAAATCCATTAAGAGTGTCCATCCCTTGTCCTCCTGATTTGAGATAATCCATAACTTCACTTTCAGCAGTAGCAGAGGGGTCATCCTCATCCTCAAAGGAAAAGAACTCCTCTATGGCTGAGTCAGTGAGTGTTGGTGTGCTGGTAGTACCTGTTTGCTGGTCTTCGTCTTGGACACTTTTCCGGCACTCTGCCAGCAGACTTGCCTTGGCCTTATCCTTCCTGTCCTGTGTCCGCAGCCAACGTAGTTTAAACCTGGGCAGAGTCACAGCAGCCAAGACAGCATTGTCGCTTTCCAGCACCTCTGCAAATCTTGTTTTGATTGCCTGAAATGATACATAATGCAAAGAGCATATTATACTGACTGTCTTACACACACACACACAAACAAACACACACACACACACACACACACACACACACTAATAGCATTACACATTAACCATATTTAAAAACTTTTCATAATGTATGGATGCATTTAATGTATTTAAAGATAAATACTAGTTCTTACCTTGACAACTGCCTCTGGGAGGTCAACAAGGATTTGCAGGCCACTCTTCAGTTCCAGGGTCTTGAACATCAGTGTCTCGAGCGTGGGTAGGAGTGTGCCATGGAAACAGTGGTCTTCTCCCTGAAGAATGTCTAAGGCCACTGTTAGTGGCTTCATTACACTACAGTACTCCCTGATGAACTGATGCTCTCGTTCAGTGATGGCTTTCAACCCGAACTTGGAGGAGATGGTGTTCAGCTCGACTATAGGGATCTCACAGATTCGAACAAGGGCATCATAGAACGAGTTCCATCTTGTAGTGCAAGGGACTAGCAGCTTCCTTGCGATGACATCATCCACGGTCTCTGCGGCCACCGTTGAACGGCTAGCCTTGTTCCATAAGCCTGTGCATTTTGTCGTAGCACTTCTGTATATTGCTTTTGCTTCTGGTCTTGACAGTAGCCACTTGTCAACATCAGTACATGAAACCAGGTTTAATGTGTGCGATGCACATCTCTGATGTGGCGGCAAAGTAATCACAGCATCATCACCAACACTGTTTTGCAAGACATCATTAATGTTCATAAAAGTCACCTCATCCTCATCCTCCCCAGAGTCATCCTCCTTGGCTGGCTGGTACATTTTGAAGGCCTTGACGAAATTAGAGCCATTATCCGTGACAGTTGATGTTATTTTGTGGGATATGCCATAGGATGAGTGAATGTAGTCAAGTTCAGTTGCAATACTGTCGTGAGTATGACGGCCCTTGAATCGTCTGCATGCCAGGGCTGCTTTCCTTCGTTCCATGCTATGTGGATGAATCCAATGCGCGGTCACGCCAAGATAGCTTTTATTATGTGCAGTCCAAATGTCTGCAGTTGTAGAGACACTCTATACTCTTCAAATTTCTAACTCTTCAAATTTATTTTGGAGCTCGGCATTCATTTTGGCGTACTCGGCGTCTATATATTTAGAAAACGTCTTTCTGCATGGCGGACCGGCCCCTCCTCTCGCCGGTATTTTGGCAATTAGGGCTCTGAAGGAGTCAGAATCAACTGTTGATAACGGAAGCATGTTCTCAACAACATACCTGCCTATCATTCCGTTCAGTTCAGTCTGTGTCACAAGTTTTTGTGGAGCTGACGCAGAAAAATCCAGCTTTAGCTGCTTGGACGGCGTGGCTCCGTGTCCTTCTTTGTTAGCGGAGCTCACGTTTGCCACACCTGGCCTGCTATCATCATCAACGGTTTTAGCCACTAGTTTTGTAGAAGCGTGTGCCGTTGAGAGATGCTTCATCAGGTTAGAGTTGCTTACAACGGACGTGGACAAACGTTTAGCTCCGGGACATAAAGTACACATCACATGTACGTTTTTACATTTTACCTCAATGAAGTTGAAATAGTGCCTGTATTTCCACCGTGAAAACGCCACGTTCACCTCAGAACACTCGGGACTCGCCATTGCTCTCTGATAGTTTGAGTGTGTGTGTGGTGCTGTGCGCGCGTGTGGTTTGTGTGTAGAAACATCCGCACAACACTGAACTATGGTTGGCTCTACCATACCCAATCATGATCACTTAAGCGGTTGTCTCGCCCCTCCCCTCCCCAGCAATCAAAAACACCGTTGCAGCTGTGACTGAGGTCGGATGACAATGAGAAGCTTCAGTAAAGTAACTAGTAACGCGCCGCATTGAATTACCGGTAACGGTAACGGCGTTATAACGATGGAAATAGTAATCATTTAGATTACCCGTTACTGAAAAAAGTAACGTCGTTAGTAACGCCGTTTATTCTAACGCCGTTATTCACATCACTGCTCACTCATACCTTGTCCACCGTCTCTCCCTTTCTCTCTGCTCTCTGGTGGCAGCGGTGGGATCTCTCTGAAGCCGCCCTCGGGGATGGACGCCATGAGGGCTGATATGGGAGCTGCCGCCACTGTTTGTGCGTCCATCGTCACGGCAGCAGCCCTGAACCTGCCTATCAACGTCAGCGGTGAGCTTGTGGACTCCAGTTGGACACAGTATTAGATTTTGTAGTGTGTGTCTGTGTATCTGTCTCTCTGTGAGTGTATGTATGCAAGTGGAGGAGGTGTCTGTATGTAAGTGGAGGAGGTGTATGTATGTAAGTGGAGGAGGTGTATGTATGTAAGTGGAGGTGTTGTCTGTATGTAAGTGGAGGAGGTGTCTGTATGTATGTATGTAAGTGGAGGAGGTGTCTGTATGTATGTAAGTGGAGGAGGTGTATGTATGTAAGTGGAGGAGGTGTATGTATGTAAGTGGAGGAGGTGTATGCATGTATGTCTGCATGTCTGCATGTCTGTGGAGGAGGTGTATGTATGTAAGTGGAGGAGGTGTATGTATGTAAGTGGAGGAGGTGACTGTATGTAAGTGGAGGAAGTGTCTGTATGCAAGTGGAGGAGGTGTCTGTATGTATGTAAGTGTTATAGACTTGTATGTATTGTATTATGTCCTGTCTGTTTTTGTTTTGCTTCTGTCTGTCTCCCCCTAGGTGAAGTGGTGTGCATGTGGTTCCTCCCCTGTTGGTTATTGGGTCATGTCCATCATCGTTATCTCATCAGCCCTCACCTGTGTTCAATCAGCTATCATCCCCGGTCATCCAAACCCAGAAGATCATCTCCTACTTAATGTGTGTTTTGTCATGTGTAGCGAGAGAGGGAAGGGGTGGTGTTTTGTTTGACTAGTTTGTTTATAATCTGTTACCATAAATTGTTTCTTTTGTTCATAGCTGTGGGTTTAGTGTGTTGATGGACCCCTGTTTTCTCTTTTCTTCGCCATGGGAGAAGGGCTAGGTAAGATACCCTGGGGTATACATTACATCACGTAGATAACCGCTGTCTAAAAACATTAGGTAAGACGCGAGCGGGTGTCACGGCCCGTAGTTCTGTAGCAGGTAGTTTAGGTTCCGGGTAGGTTAGTTAGTATGTGGTATAGGTAGGTCAGAGGTGTAGGAAAGAATAGGGCTGTGTTTTGTGACACCGTTCGCATTCTCCTTCTCCCTCCCTTCTCCTACCCTTTGTTAATCCCTGGTTGTTTTTGCGTCATTGTTAATGTTATATGACTGTTGTCAGTAATATTTGTAAACACTTGTAAGAGGGTGGTGTCATGGCTGGATGGAGGGTTTTGGTGTCATGGCTGGGTGGTTGGGGTGTAGGGTGGAGGTTGGTGATGTTGTGGCAGGGTGGAGGGTGGTGATGTCGTGGCTGGGTGGAGGGTGGTGATGTCGTGGCTGGGTGGAGGGTGGTGATGTCGTGGCTGGGCGGAGGGTGGTGGTGTCGTGGCTGGGTGGAGGGTGGTGATGTCGTGGCTGGGTGGAGGGTGGTTGGATGGAGGGTGGTGGCGTTGTGGTTTCGTGGCTGGGGGGAGGGTGGTGGTGTCATAGCTGAGTGGAGGGTCGATGGATGGATGGAGGGTGGAGGGAAGTGGTTTCGTGGCTGGGGGGAGGGTGGAGGTGTTGTGGCTGGGTGGATGGATGGAGGGTGGTGGTGTTGTGGATGGGTGGAGGGTGGAGGTGTTGTGGATGGGTGGAGGGTGGTGGCGTTGTGGCTGTGGTGGTGGTTTCGTGGCTGGGGGGAGGGTGGTGGTGTCTAATATTTGTGAACACTTGTAAATATACTTTTCGCGAAGGCAATAAATCCTTTTATTTAGGATTGGTGGTGTCGTGGAGAGTGGTAGTGTCATGGTTGGGTGGAGTGTGGAGGTGTCATGGTTGGGTGGAGTCATGGCTTGATGGAGGGTGGTGGGGTTGGAGGGTGATGGTGGTGTCATGGCTGGGTGGAGGGTGGTGGTGTCGTGGCTGGGTGGAGGGTGGTGGTGTCGTGGCTGGGTGGAGGGTGGTGGTGGTGTTGTGGCTGGGTGGAGGGTGGTGGTGTTGTGGCTGGGTGGAGGGTGGTGTCGTGGCTGGGTGGAGGGTGGTGGTGTCATGGCTGGGTGGAGGGTGTTGGGGTCATGGCTGGGTGGAGGGTGGTGGTGTTATGGTTGGGTGGAGGGTGGTGTCGTGGCTGGGTGGAGGGTGGTGGTGTCATGGCTGGGTGGAGGGTGGGGTCATGGCTGGGTGGAGGGTGGTGGTGTCATGGCTGGGTGGAGGGTGGTGGTGTTATGGTTGGGTGGAGGGTGGTGTCGTGGCTGGGTGGAGGGTGTTGGGGTTGGAGGGTGGTGTCATGGCTGGGTGGATGTGAAGGAGGCAGCGGCAGGGTTCCACCTGTCTGGAAAACTCACACAACTACATGGCAGGTAGAGACACTGATACACACACACACAGGAGGAACATCCACATGCAGTGATTTGATTTGGATCTCTTTTAGCCCTATTGGGCTACTCTTCCAAGAGTCCATAGCATAAAAACATTTAATACAAATAACAGAAACATAATACATTATACAATTATGAAAAAAACCACATTCGACACATTCACACACATTGATGGTATAATACACACAACACAACCTATTGGTAATAATGCATATATGCCGTACCACCTTGCAATCTAGTTACAATACATCCACTCCAGTATACCATAAACATATAATAATAGTGGTCTTCAATTCAGATGACCTAAATTCTTCTTCGGCGTATGGGTAGTTGTTTTCCTCTCCACTCCACCAGGCTCGGGGCCGAGGGGCTACCTAAATAACATGGCAGTACATTGTCAATACAAATATTAGAACACAATTTCCTATGCTTAATGTACCTTGACAAATACCTATACCCCCACTTTACATAATCATACTGAGCCATACTTTACTTCCAATGTTCTTTAAAAGTGCATTTGTTTAATATTGTTTTTAATAAGCACCTAATGGAAACAGGTAAACAATTCCACAGCTTGACAGCACGATAAGAAAACATTATTTTACCAGTTACAAGCCTAGTTCTGCGTAGTACATAACCATTTGTGTTAGCTGCTCTTGTGTTTAACCAAGTGTCTCTTTCACCTGCTGGAACCTGCTGTTCTCAAAACACAATTCTGTCCAGTGTTTTATTCTTTGTGTTCACTGTACTGAGGTGTGGGTTGGGATGAGAGAGAAGACTCACACATACTTTCACACACACACACACACACACACACACACACACACACACACTCCCCCACTCACTCAGAGTATTCCATGTGTGATGTTCCCAGTGTGGACTCTGCAGGGTGGCAGAAGGGGCTGCTGTGCTGAAGGACAGAACCTGGCCCGCTTCCTCATGGAGGCTCCAGCCAATCACATCACTCCGACCGTGTTCGCTGACACCACCCAGCACAAACTGGCGCCGTACGCTGACCGAGTCACCGTCCATAAAAGGTGTGTGTGTGTGCGTCTCTGTTTGTGTGTGTGTGTTGACCAACCTTTGTGTGTGTGTGCAAACTTGTAACGCCCCTCTCCCAGGCCTCTGGAGTGGATCGAGGAGCAGAAAACGGGGGCGTTCCTAAGTGTGTCCTAAAGGCTCAGAGGAGCCCCCTGTCTTCCTGGAGGTGCATTACAACAGCTGCCCCAACAGCACACACTCCACTGCTGCTGGTGGGCAAGGGTGTCACCTTCGACAGGTAAAACACACACACCTCCTTCTTCACCACCGCCATCATCTACACCCTACCACCACCTCCACCACAACAGACATCACCTTTCAGGCACTCACTCATACCTTGTCCACCCTCTCTCTCCCTTTCTCTCTGCTCTCTGGTGGCAGCGGTGGGATCTCTCTGAAACCGCCCTCGGGGATGGACGCCATGAGGGCTGACATGGGAGCTGCCGCCACTGTTTGTGCGTCCATCGTCACGGCAGCAGCCCTTTTCCTCGCCACGGAAGAAGGGCTAGGTAAGATACCCTGGGGTATACATTACATCACGCTGTCTAAAAACCTTAGGTAAGACGCGAGCCGGTGTCACGGCCCGTAGTTCTGTAGGTTAGTTAGTATGTGGTATAGGTAGGTCAGAGGTGTAGGGAAGAATAGTGTTTTGTTGTTTTGTGACACCCTTCGCATGGTCCTTCTCCCTCCCTTCTCCTACCCTTTGTTAATCCCCGGTTGTTTTTGTGGTATTTCATTCCCCCTGTTCATTGTCCCCCTGTTCATAGGTACCTGCGGCCTCGTACCTACGACCGAATCACAGCCGTGCTGATATTCAGTATAACACACTCCCTCTCGTGTGATATTGCTTAAATGACTGTTGTACATAATATTTGTAAACACTTGTAAGAGGGTGGTGTCATGGCTAGGTGGAGGGTGTTGGGGTTGGAGGGTTGTGGTGTCATGGTGGTGATGTTGTGGCAGGGTGGAGGGTGGTGGTGTGGTTGGGTGGAGGGTGGTGTTGTGGTTGGGTGGAGGGTGGTGGTGTCATGGTTGGGTGGAGGGTGGTGGTGTCGTGGTTGGGTGGTGGTGTTGGGGCTGGGTGGAGGGTGGTGTTGGTGTTGTTGTGGCTGGGTGGAGGGTGGTGGTGTTGTGGCTGGGTGGAGGGTGGTGTTTTCGTAGCTGGGTGGAGGGTGGTGGTGTCTAATATTTGTTTAACACCTGTAAATATACTTTTCACAAAGGCAATAAATCCTTTTATTTAGGATTGGTGGAGTCGTGGCAGGGTGGAGGGTGGTGGTGTCATTGCTGGGTGGAGTGTGGTGGTGTCATGGCTGGGTTGAGGGTGGTGTCGTCGAGGCTGGGTGGAGGGTGTTGGGGTTGAAGGGTGGTGGTGTCATGGCTGGGTGGAGGGTGGTGGTGTCGAGGCTGGGTGGAGGGTGGTGGTGTCATGGCTGGGTGGAGGGTGGTGGTGTTGTGGTTGGATGGTGGTGTCGTGGTTGGGTGGAGGGTGGTGGTGTCGTGGTGGTGTTGTGGTTGGGTGGAGGGTGGTGGTGTCGTGGTTGGGTGGTGGGTGTAAGTAAGTAAGTAAAGCTTTATTTATATAGCACCTTTCATACAAGAAATGCAGCTCAAAGTGCTTTACAACAGGAATTAGAACATAAAGTGAATATAAAAACATATAAGCATAGAATGAATATAAAAGCAGGGGAAAACAGTTAAAATAAAAGGTAAAGATAAAATACAATAAAGATACATTTAAAAAAGGGAAACAATGTACAACCTCTGCTTGTTAATCTAACTTTCCATATCCCTTTCATCTCCCTACCTTACACAGTCTTTCTGTCCTTCTCACTGGCTTTACACCAGCACCAAAAACATATTTTCTGAAAAGGTCTGTCTCAGCCTCTGTGTACGTTCTCAGCCTCTGTGTACGTTCCCAGTTTCTGTGTACGTTCTCAGTCTCTGTGTACGTTCTCAGTCTCTGTGTACGTTCTCAGTCTCTGTGTACATTCTCAGTCTCTGTGTACGTTCCCAGTCTCTGTACGTTCTCATTCTCTGTGTACGTTCTCAGTCTCTGTGTACGTCCTCAGTCTCTGTGTATATTCTCAGTCTCTGTGTACGTTCTCAGTCTCTGTGTACGTCCTCAGTCTCTGTGGATGTCCTCAGTCTCTCTTTACGTTCTCAGTCTCTGTATACGTCAGGGTTTCCGTTAACCGGTAATTACCGGTCTTTGTCCGGTAAAATTTGTTGAAGTCCGACAAATTGAAAACTCGTCGGACATAATGTCCGGTGAAAATAATTCCCTCTAAGCACAATTTGAATACAATTCGCTAAAGTTCACATTCTGATTCCTTCTATTTAAAAAAATCCCTGTATTCTCCAGTGTGCCTGTAACCGAATTAAAACTGCGGACCGAAGTCGCCTTGGGGAGGGCAAGGTCACACTGTGGCAATTCTGCCATGTCTCCGCCGCCGACTGTCACTTCCACGATTTTTTCACACGCTGTCACACGTCACACGCTGCCGGTATCCAATCGTAAATCATCCAATCCCCGTTCTCTACAGACGACGCGAAATGATAAGGTGTCTCTCACCGAGTGCTGAGGGCGGGATGATTCAAACAAACCAGGAAGTGGATTATTCCGTCCGTTCGTGTTTGTGCCGCAGGTCGCGTCCGCTGTCTGCGTCTCGGTAAATGTTTTAGCCTACTCGGACCGCGAAGAGCTGGATGAAACGTAAGGATACAGTTGGATACAAGGCCGTTGGGAATGTCATACGCTTGCACCGGAGCTGGGGAGAGAGCAGGAGCTGCTCATCTTAAGCAGCGCGGGTAACCCGACACCACTAAGCCTATCGGACTGACAGACTGTTAAAAACTGTAAGTAGGGCTGCAACTAACGATTATTTTAATTATCGATTAATCTGCCAATTCTTTTTTTGACTAATCGATTAATCGGACAAAAATGAAAAGAACAGATTTTTTTTTTTTAAACAATTTTAATGTTTTTTTGTTTTTTTGTTTTTACATTTTTTTAATACATATACATGTGCGAAATAAATAAAAAATAATAAATATAAATAAAAAAGGCATCAAATAGGTTTAACAACCTAGATTGTTTCAATAGAAGTAGTTGAACTCTAGCTAGAACAAGAAAATGCTAGTTTAAAAATAAAGTGTTCTTGTGTCTCAGTGGTTTTCAAAGTGCTTTCAACGAACAATTTCAACAGTCTCAACTGCACAACTTGAACCTCAAGTCTGTCTAATCCACTCTCCTCTTTCTACAGGAACTTTGCATTGCAATGCAGAAAGGTTAGCATGTCCACATGCTCCTGGCTAAGACTAGCTCTCTTCTTGGAAGCTATGTTGCCTGCTGCGGAGAAAAGCCGCTCAGATGGTGTTGAGGTGCCAGGGATGCATAAGTAGGACTTTGCTAGCATAGCCAAGGTGGGATATCTATCCTGGTTAGCCTTCCACCAATGTAATGGACTTTGTTCCTTGGCAAGGGATTTCTCTCCAAAGTATGCGAGGACTTCATTCCTCACTTGGCTGGTGAGATCTTCATTTTCCCGCTCTCTACTCTCTTCTTCACTGCTGTTTTCAGAATCGAGGAGTGAGTCAAGTAAAGAGACATTTTTAGGTTCAGCAGCTGTAGTAGAACTGGTGGTGGAGGGGGCAAGGGTTTGGTCGCTGAGACTGTCATGCTGCTCCTGCTGCTGCTGCTTCTCATCCATCATCTCCCTTCTCACTAAGAGTGCCAGTGTTTGGACTTTGCTTTGCACATTCAGGACTTCTTCAGGTGTTAAAAACGTAAGTCTCTTGAACCTCGGGTCCGGGGCAGTGGAGAGGATCACTGTGTTTGGTGCCGTGCCTGAGAAAGAAGTCTCCCTCTGCCATCGCTGTTGGAGCTGCTCTGTAGCAGTGCGTTGGAAAGCCTGCACCGGAGCTGACTCGATGGTTGCACTCTGGGTGGACTTCAACAACCCCTTCACAAGTGGAGGTACTGCAGAGATGGTGATGTACTTCTCCCCACTCATGAAAACTGTGGCGCATTCAAAAGGCTCAAGGGCTGTGGAAAGCTCTCCCAGCAGGTTCCACTGTTCTGGTTTCAAATCCAGGTACCTTTTGCCCCTCTGAGTGACAGATGAGTCCGACAGCGTTGCTGTGACAGGCCACCTTTGCTCAAGCAGTCGGCTTATCATGTAGAACGTGCTGTTCCATCTTGTGCTTATGTCCTGGACAAGCCTGTGCTCAGGTGCGGCCATTTGTTGCTGTTTCTCTCTTAGCTTAGTGCAGGCTAGCTCGCTTCTTTTAAAATGCTCCACCAGACACCTTGCAGCCCCAAAAGCTTTGTCAATGCTTGGGTGCTTCAATGCAGAATTGATCACGAGTTGCAAGGTATGGCCAGTGCACCGTACGGACATCCACCCATGCTTCTCCTCCAGTATGTTAGCTGCAGCCACAACATTGGCTCCATTGTCATGCACAATGGCGATGATTTTGCTAGGAGGAATTTCAAACCTGGTGGTTACTGCCTCCTCCCAACCACTCTGCAATGTTGGATGCAGTGTGTCTGTGTGTCTGTCATGCAGTGTGTCAGTGTGTCTGTCATGCAGTGTGTCTGTGTGTCTGTGTGTCTGTCATGCAGTGTGTCTGTGTGTCTGTCATGCAGTGTGTCTGTGTGTCTGTCATGCAGTGTGTCTGTGTGTCTGTCATGCAGTGTGTCTGTGTGTCTGTCATGCAGTGTGTCTGTGTGTCTGTGTGTCTGTCATGCAGTGTGTCTGTGTGTCTGTGTGTCTGTGTGTCTGTGTGTCTGTCATGCAGTGTGTCTGTGTGTCTGTCATGCAGTGTGTCTGTGTGTCTGTCATGCAGTGTGTCTGTGTGTCTGTCATGCAGTGTGTCTGTGTGTCTGTCATGCAGTGTGTCTGTGTGTCTGTCATGCAGTGTGTCTGTGTGTCTGTCATGCAGTGTGTCTGTGTGTCTGTCATGCAGTGGCATGGTGGTGAGGCAAATTGACTCCATCTTCCAATCATCTTTGATGTAATGACATCATGTGATGCCGAGGTATGCTTCAGTGGCAATTTTGCTTTTGTTGGCCTTTATTGCAATCTTCACTTCCTGGGATGTCTCTTCATATTTCTTCTCCATCAGCTTGGTAAAATGGGTCCTAAATAATAATAATAATAATAATAATAATAAATGTATTTGTAATGCACTTTACATTCAAACAAATCTCAAAGTGCTACAGAGAAAAAAATTAAAAATGTAAAAGTTAAAAGTTAGAAACCCTACCTTGAGGGTAGAGTGTAACCAGGGTGGAGGGTCTTGACCATTTCTCTGAAGCCGTTATCTTCCACCATTTATAGTGGCCTCATGTCAGTCACTATCATCTTGAGGACAGAGTGTCAAATAAGCTGCTTGCTGTGGTGTGCATGGAGCTTTATTCCCAGTCAAGTAGCCAGTCATGGGGAGTTGTTTTTTTCTGAAATGAGACAGTATGCGTATGCATAATATAGCATATTTTAAAACTCAATGCATGCATTGTTTTAGTTTTGTTGTATAGCATGCAATGTTGAATTCATGAATGCGAGCAAACACTCACTGGCTATCGCATTACATTAGTCATTTAGCTGACGCTTCGCCAGAACTCACAAGTGCGTCTCCTCCTTACTAATACAAGTGACTATGAGCATACTCCGGTGCTGAAGGCATAGAATGCAAATAGCAGCAAGCTAAAAATACAATAGGTCATTAAGAGGGAGAATCTATTAGATAAACGAGAAGAACTAACAGCCTACAGCTGTGCCAGTGAAACGAACGATCCTCACTTCAAAACGCAACGTAATATAATTACCCTGCTGAGGCTGAGCCGTCTTCATCCATCACTGTCACGTGCTTTCTTTTGAGGTGTTCTCGCATCACCGTTGTGCTCCCGTGCCATGAAAGGTCGGTTTTGCAGCAAACACATTTTTCTGGAGCTTTTAAAGTGAAGTGCTCCCACACCTTGGACGTCTTCGTTCGAGTAGTTTTCTCCGCCATGATTTAAATGGAGCCGGGTCGGAAACTCCGGTATTTACACCGCCGCGACACACCTGGCACTGATTGAGATCACTTCTTCTTCAGGGCAGGCTACGCAGTACGCAGGCTAATGTCGCGCAGCTGCTGCCTCTCTGTTGGACTCCGCTACTGCACGTTACTCACGAGACAGCTCCGCAAGACACAGGAAGTAGGTTTGAATGAATGAATGGTCTTTATTGTCATTGCTATAGTACAGGTACCAAACAAGTTGAAACAACGAAATTTGGGAGGGGTGGCTCCCCTGGTGCTAGGAAAGAAAAAAAAAAAAAAATTGTTATGGAACAAGACCCGACGAATCGATAATGGAATTCGTTGCCAACGAATTTCATTATCGATTATTATCGATTTAATCGATTCGTTGTTGCAGCCCTAACTAAGTCTTGCGTTCGTTGTGTGGGAGCGGGGTGAAGAGTGAAACTGTTTGGATACAATTGACTGTGATTGAGCTGAACTGAACTTTTGGGGATTTGATGAACTGTTGAATTGACTGTGATTGAGCTGAACTGAACTTTTGGGGATTTGATGAACTGTTGAATTGATTGTGAATCAGTGGACTGAGCATTTTTGAGTTTGTGAACTGGACACTCCCAAGTTACTGCTGGTTGCATATTTGAGTTGATTTTTTGAGAGTTCTTTGTTTATTCGTGACAATACAGTGCACCTGAATTGCAACACATGTCCTTTGTGTACTAATTTTCGTCTGTTGTGCAAAATGCTATAATATTACAATAACCTATTCACATGTGTATAACAAAAAAGGGTTCATGTTTTGATGCATGTAGCGCTTGTAAAGGTTTAACTTGACTAAAGACTGACTAAAACAACCCCACACTAACTAAAATTGTCAGGCCTCGCCCTGACTGGCACCCCGGACAACCAAGTCAACGAGGAAAACCGTTACAACACGGCTAATGCGCATTGCAAGTTGCGGAGAGACACTTTGCACCTTTGATTTCAAGTCCGCAGCTGCACGCTTCAATGCTGCCAAAAAGCGACGTAGGCCTAATAAGTAGCTGAATGATATGAGCAGCCATTGTTATTTTTTACATTGTTATTTTTTAAGTATGATTTGACAGGCAGCTAAACGAAATGCCTTCCCAACCAGCGAGACCTGGTTATAGAAATGACGTTGTTTTATTGATAAAAAAAGGGTAAAACTGGAAAGAGAAAATAGAAAACTCACATTAATCCCAAACAATTTAACAAACTTCAGTTAACGTAATGTGGAGTCCGTTCATTGATCGATGCTGTCTGTTCAGTTCCCAGTGAGGCGCCCGTTCAGCGCTGGACATAATGGCATAGCGCGCATGCGAATCATGTTATATTATTATATATTATATAGCTCGCATCTAATCGTATCGGATGAGAAATAGACATTAAATGGCATATATAGGCCGCTACACAACAGTAATCACCGCGACAAACAGCTATATTATATTTTAATATGATGACCGGAATATCTCACGTTTGTCCGGTAAATCGAAATCTTCCCGGACACTATGTCCGGCGGCAATTTTTTCTAACGGAAACCCTGGTGTACGTTCTCAGTCTCTGTGTACGTCTTCAGTCTTTCTTTACTTTCTCAGTCTCTGTGTACGTCCTCAGTCTCTGTGTACGTCCTCAGTCTCTGTGTAAGTCCTCAGTCTCTGTGTACGTTCTCAGTCTCTGTGTACATTCTCAGTCTCTGTGTACGTTCTCAGTCTGTGTACGTTCTCAGTCTCTGTGTACGTCCTCAGTCTCTGTGTATATTCTCAGTCTCTGTGTACGTTCTCAGTCTCTGTGTACGTTCTCAGTCTCTGTGTACCAGTGGAGGTTGGTGACTTCCAGAATTGAGGAGGCCAAAAAATTTTCCGCTTGCTCGCTTTACTCGCGATGGAATGTTCCCTGTTCTTCTTATCTGTCTTTGTTAAAAATTAATAATTTGTGTTTGGCGGTACTGAAGGGATTGGGACACTCTCAGGATGGTGGATGAAGCAGCTTTTATTGCCTGCACAATGGGTCATCAAATAAACAAAACAATTGGCATGAATCTCTGGTCCGCCTGCAGCAGCTATTGTCCCTTCTGCTCAGGCTCACAACATTCACCACAACATACTACATACAATCAATGACATGTCAAAAGCACTCAAACACTATGTCAATCAGACACACAACATACAATTCAGAACAATACTTCATCCATTTCTAATATTTATCCTGCAGAACAGCACTCATACACGCGTGTGGCGGAAAAAGGTACTACACGGAGGCCAGGCCTCCTGTGCCCACCCATTTTCAGTGATTTGGCCAATCACATATTGCCATGAAAAAAATTGCATTACATTGACTTCTATGAGAAACCACTTTCCGACAGGAGGCCTGGCCTCCGTGTAGTACCTTTTTCCGCCACACGCGTGTATGAGTGCTGTTCTGCAGGATAAATATTAGAAATGGATGAAGTATTGTTCTGAATTGTATGTTGTGTGTCTGATAAAAAATATAATTATTGCTTTTTTAAATCTCTCTCTCCTCTCAAATTATTGGGGAGGCCAGGCCTCCTCCACCTCTATGGAGGAGTCTCCACTGCTGTGTACGTTCTCAGCCTCTGTGTACGTTCTCAGTCTCTGTGTACGTTCTCAGTCTCTGTGTACATTCTCAGTCTCTGTGGACGTTCTCAGTCTCTGTGGACGTTCTCAGTCTCTGTGTACGTTCTCAGTCTCTGTGTACATTCTCAGTCTCTGTGGACGTTCTCAGTCTCTGTTTACGTTCTCAGTCTCTGTGTACGTTCTCAGTCTCTGTGTACGTTCTCAGTCTCTGTGTATATTCTCAATCTCTGTGTACGTCCTCAGTCTCTGTGTACGTCCTCAGTCTCTGTGTACGTCCTCAGTCTCTGTGTACGTTCTCAGTCTCTGTGTACGTTCTCAGTCTCTGTGTACGTTCTCAGTCTCTGTGTACGTTCTCAGATGTTCTCAGTCTCTGTGTACGTCCTCAGTCTCTGTGTACGTTCTCAGTCTCTGTGTACGTTCTCAGTCTCTGTGTACGTTCTCAGTCTCTGTGTATATTCTCAGTCCCTGTGTACGTTCTCAGTCTCTGTGTACGTTCTCAGTCTCTGTGTACGTTCTCAGTCTCTGTGGACATTCTCAGTCTCTGTGTACGTTCTCAGTCTCTGTGTATATTCTCAGTCTCTGTGTACGTCCTCAGCCTCTGTGTACGTCCTCAGCCTCTGTGTACGTTCTCAGCCTCTGTGTACGTTCTCAGTCTCTGTGTCCGTTGTCAGTCTCTGTGTACGTCCTCAGCCTCTGTACGTTCTCAGTCTCTGTGTACGTTCTCAGTCTCTGTGTACATTCTCAGTCTCTGTGTACGTTCTCAGTCCCTGTGTACATTCTCAGTCTCTGTGTATGTCCTCAGTCCCTGTGTACGTTCTCAGTCTCTGTGTACGTTCTCAGTCTCTGTGTACGTTCTCAGTCTCTGTGTACGTTCTCAGTCTCTGTGTACGTTCTCAGTCTCTGTGTACGTTCTCAGTCTCTGTGTACGTCCTCAGTCCCTGTGTACGTTCTCAGTCTCTGTGTACGTTCTCAGTCTCTGTGTACATTCTCAGTCTCTGTGTACATTCTCAGTCTCTGTGTACGTTCTCAGTCTCTGTGTACGTTCTCAGTCTCTGTGTACGTTCTCAGTCTCTGTGTACGTTCTCAGTCTCTGTGTACGTTCTCAGTCCCTGTGTACGTCCTCAGTCTCTGTGTACGTTCTCAGTCTCTGTGTACGTTCTCAGTCCCTGTGTACGTCCTCAGTCTCTGTGGACATTCTCAGTCTCTGTATACGTTCTCAGTCTCTGTGTACGTTCTCATTCTCTGTGTACGTTCTCAGTCTCTGTGTACGTTCTCAGTCTGTGTACATTCTCAGTCTCTGTGTACGTTCTCAGTCTCTGTGTACGTTCTCAGTCTCTGTGGACGTTCTCAGTCTCTGTGTACGTTCTCAGTCTCTGTGGACGTTCTCAGTCTCTGTGTACGTTCTCAGTCTCTGTGTACGTTCTCAGTCTCTGTACGTTCTCAGTCTCTGTACGTTCTCAGTCTCTGTGTACGTTCTCAGTCTGTGTACGTTCTCAGTCTCTGTGTACGTTCTCAGTCTCTGTGTACGTTCTCAGTCTCTGTGTATTTTCTCAATCTCTGTGTACGTCCTCAGTCTCTGTGTACGTCCTCAGTCTCTGTGTACGTCCTCAGTCTCTGTGTACGTTCTCAGTCTCTGTGTACGTTCTCAGTCTCTGTGTACGTTCTCAGTCTCTGTGTACGTTCTCAGATGTTCTCAGTCTCTGTGTACGTCCTCAGTCTCTGTGTACGTTCTCAGTCTCTGTGTACGTTCTCAGTCTCTGTGTACGTTCTCAGTCTCTGTGTATATTCTCAGTCCCTGTGTACGTTCTCAGTCTCTGTGTACGTTCTCAGTCTCTGTGTACATTCTCAGTCTCTGTGTACGTTCTCAGTCCCTGTGTACATTCTCAGTCTCTGTGTATGTCCTCAGTCCCTGTGTACGTTCTCAGTCTCTGTGTACGTTCTCAGTCTCTGTGTACGTTCTCAGTCTCTGTGTACGTTCTCAGTCTCTGTGTACGTTCTCAGTCTCTGTGTACGTTCTCAGTCTCTGTGTACGTCCTCAGTCCCTGTGTACGTTCTCAGTCTCTGTGTACGTTCTCAGTCTCTGTGTACATTCTCAGTCTCTGTGTACATTCTCAGTCTCTGTGTACGTTCTCAGTCTCTGTGTACGTTCTCAGTCTCTGTGTACGTTCTCAGTCTCTGTGTACGTTCTCAGTCTCTGTGTACGTTCTCAGTCCCTGTGTACGTCCTCAGTCTCTGTGTACGTTCTCAGTCTCTGTGTACGTTCTCAGTCCCTGTGTACGTCCTCAGTCTCTGTGGACATTCTCAGTCTCTGTATACGTTCTCAGTCTCTGTGTACGTTCTCATTCTCTGTGTACGTTCTCAGTCTCTGTGTACGTTCTCAGTCTGTGTACATTCTCAGTCTCTGTGTACGTTCTCAGTCTCTGTGTACGTCCTCAGTCTCTGTGTACGTTCTCAGTCTCTGTGTACGTTCTCAGTCTCTGTGTACGTTCTCAGTCTCTGTGTACGTTCTCAGTCTCTGTGTACGTTCTCAGTCTCTGTGTACGTTCTCAGTCTCTGTGTACGTTCTCAGTCTCTGTGGACGTTCTCAGTCTCTGTGGACGTTCTCAGTCTCTGTGGACGTTCTCAGTCTCTGTGTACGTTCTCAGTCTCTGTGTACGTTCTCAGTCCCTGTGTACGTTCTCAGTCTCTGTGTATATTCTCAGTCTCTGTGTACGTTCTCAGTCCCTGTGTACGTTCTCAGTCTCTGTGTACGTTCTCAGTCTCTGTGTATATTCTCAGTCTCTGTGTACATTCTCAGTCTCTGTGTACGTTCTCAGTCTCTGTACGTTCTCAGTCTCTGTACGTTCTCAGTCTCTGTGTACGTTCTCAGTCTCTGTGTACGTTCTCAGTCTCTGTGTACGTTCTCAGTCTCTGTGTACGTTCTCAGTCTCTGTGTACGTTCTCAGTCTCTGTGTACGTCCTCAGTCTCTGTGTACGTTCTCAGTCTCTGTGTATGTTCTCAGTCTCTGTGGACGTTCCCAGTTTCTGTGTACGTTCTCAGTCTCTGTACGTTCTCAGTCTCTGTGTACGTTCTCAGTCTCTGTGTACGTTCTCAGTCTCTGTGGACGTTCCCAGTTTCTGTGTACGTTCTCAGTCTCTGTGTACGTTCTCAGTCTCTGTGTACGTTCTCAGTCTCTGTGTACGTTCTCAGTCTCTCTGTACGTTCTCAGTCTCTGTGTACGTTCTCAGTCTCTGTGTACGTTCTCAGTCTCTGTGTACATTCTCAGTCTCTGTGTACATTCTCAGTCTCTGTGTACGTTCCCAGTTTCTGTGTACGTTCTCAGTCTCTGTGGACGTTCTCAGTCTCTGTGGACGTTCCCAGTTTCTGTGTACGTTCTCAGTCTCTGTGTACGTTCTCAGTCTCTGTGTACGTTCTCAGTCTCTGTGTACATTCTCAGTCTCTGTGTACATTCTCAGTCTCTGTGTACATTCTCAGTCTCTGTGTACATTCTCAGTCTCTGTGTACGTTCTCAGTCCCTGTGTACGTTCTCAGTCTCTGTGTACGTTCTCAGTCTCTGTGTACATTCTCAGTCTCTGTGTACATTCTCAGTTTCTGTGTACGTTCTCAGTCTCTGTATCCGTTGTCAGTCTCTGTGTACGTTCTCAGTCTCTGTGTATGTTTTCAGTCTCTGTGTACGTCCTCAGTCTCTGTGTACGTCCTCAGTTTCTGTGTACGTTCTCAGTCTCTGTGTACGTTCTCAGTTTCTGTGTACGTTCTCAGTCTCTGTGTACGTTCTCAGTCCCTGTGTACGTTCTCAGTCTCTGTGTACGTTCTCAGTCTCTGTGTATATTCTCAATCTCTGTGTACGTCCTCAGTCTCTGTGTACGTCCTCAGTCTCTGTGTACGTTCTCAGTCTCTGTGTACGTTCTCAGTCTCTGTGTATGTTCTCAGTCTCTGTGTACGTTCTCAGTCTCTGTGTACGTTCTCAGTCTCTGTGTACGTTCTCAGTCTCTGTGTACGTTCTCAGTCTCTGTGGACGTTCTCAGTCTCTGTGGACGTTCTCAGTCTCTGTGGACGTTCTCAGTCTCTGTGGACGTTCTCAGTCTCTGTGGACGTTCTCAGTCTCTGTGGACGTTCTCAGTCTCTGTGTACGTTCTCAGTCTCTGTGTACGTTCTCAGTCTCTGTGTACGTTCTCAGTCTCTGTGTACGTTCTCAGTCTCTGTGTACGTTCTCAGTCTCTGTGTACGTTCTCAGTCTCTGTGTACGTTCTCAGTCTCTGTGTACGTTCTCAGTCTCTGTGTACGTTCTCAGTCTCTGTGTACGTTCTCAGTCTCTGTGTACGTTCTCAGTCTCTGTGGACGTTCTCAGTCTCTGTGGACGTTCTCAGTCTCTGTGGACGTTCTCAGTCTCTGTGGACGTTCTCAGTCTCTGTGTACGTTCTCAGTCCCTGTGTACGTTCTCAGTCTCTGTGTATATTCTCAGTCTCTGTGTACGTTCTCAGTCCCTGTGTACGTTCTCAGTCTCTGTGTACGTTCTCAGTCTCTGTGTATATTCTCAGTCTCTGTGTACATTCTCAGTCTCTGTGTACGTTCTCAGTCTCTGTACGTTCTCAGTCTCTGTACGTTCTCAGTCTCTGTGTACGTTCTCAGTCTCTGTGTACGTTCTCAGTCTCTGTGTACGTTCTCAGTCTCTGTGTACGTTCTCAGTCTCTGTGTACGTTCTCAGTCTCTGTGTACGTCCTCAGTCTCTGTGTATGTTCTCAGTCTCTGTGGACGTTCCCAGTTTCTGTGTACGTTCTCAGTCTCTGTACGTTCTCAGTCTCTGTGTACGTTCTCAGTCTCTGTGTACGTTCTCAGTCTCTGTGGACGTTCCCAGTTTCTGTGTACGTTCTCAGTCTCTGTGTACGTTCTCAGTCTCTGTGTACGTTCTCAGTCTCTGTGTACGTTCTCAGTCTCTCTGTACGTTCTCAGTCTCTGTGTACGTTCTCAGTCTCTGTGTACGTTCTCAGTCTCTGTGTACATTCTCAGTCTCTGTGTACATTCTCAGTCTCTGTGTACGTTCCCAGTTTCTGTGTACGTTCTCAGTCTCTGTGGACGTTCTCAGTCTCTGTGGACGTTCCCAGTTTCTGTGTACGTTCTCAGTCTCTGTGTACGTTCTCAGTCTCTGTGTACATTCTCAGTCTCTGTGTACATTCTCAGTCTCTGTGTACATTCTCAGTCTCTGTGTACATTCTCAGTCTCTGTGTACGTTCTCAGTCCCTGTGTACGTTCTCAGTCTCTGTGTACGTTCTCAGTCTCTGTGTACATTCTCAGTCTCTGTGTACATTCTCAGTTTCTGTGTACGTTCTCAGTCTCTGTGTACGTTCTCAGTCTCTGTGTACGTTGTCAGTCTCTGTGTATGTTTTCAGTCTCTGTGTACGTCCTCAGTCTCTGTGTACGTCCTCAGTTTCTGTGTACGTTCTCAGTCTCTGTGTACGTTCTCAGTTTCTGTGTACGTTCTCAGTCTCTGTGTACGTTCTCAGTCCCTGTGTACGTTCTCAGTCTCTGTGTACGTTCTCAGTCTCTGTGTATATTCTCAATCTCTGTGTACGTCCTCAGTCTCTGTGTACGTCCTCAGTCTCTGTGTACGTCCTCAGTCTCTGTGTACGTTCTCAGTCTCTGTGTCCGTTCTCAGTCTCTGTGTACGTTCTCAGTCTCTGTGTACGTTCTCAGTCTCTGTGTACGTTCTCAGTCTCTGTGGACGTTCTCAGTCTCTGTGGACGTTCTCAGTCTCTGTGGACGTTCTCAGTCTCTGTGGACGTTCTCAGTCTCTGTGTACGTTCTCAGTCTCTGTGTACGTTCTCAGTCTCTGTGTACGTTCTCAGTCTCTGTGTACGTTCTCAGTCTCTGTGTACGTTCTCAGTCTCTGTGTACGTTCTCAGTCTCTGTGTACGTTCTCAGTCTCTGTGTTTTCTCTGCAGACTCTCTCTCAGGAGGACTCGGTCTATGCCAACAAAGCCATGCTGGAGGGACCCCAATGGGCCGGCGGGACAGGGGGCGACAGAGGCGACGCCGACACCCTCCACTATGCCAATGTGGACTTTGCCAAACTCCTGGCCAATATGGAGGGCAAGCAGGGGGAAGGGGAGATCAGGGGAATGGCCTCCAAAACATCTGAGTACGCCGTGATCCGCATGCGCTCCAGTGGCAGCATCAGGGTGGAGGCTGGGGAAGAGGAGGTGGAGGCTGGGGAAGAGGAGGTGGAGGCCAACACCGATGTGGGGAAAGGGGACCACGCCGATGGCCCTGAAGCCGTACCTGCAGTCCATAGTGATGGGATGGGGCAGGATGCAGTCCATAGTGATGGGATGGGGTTAGAAGCCATATCTGCAGTCCATAGTGATGGGATGGGGCAGGATGAAGCCGTACCTGCAGTCCATAGTGATGGGATGGGGTTAGAAGCCATATCTGCAGTCCATAGTGATGGGATGGGGCAGGATGAAGCCATACCTGCAGTCCATAGTGATGGGATGGGGCAGGATGCAGTCCATAGTGATGGGATGGGGCAGGATGAAGCCGTATCTGCAGTCCATAGTGATGGGATGGGGCAGGATGCAGTCCATAGTGATGGGATGGGGCAGGATGAAGTCCATAGTGATGGGATGGGGCAGGATGAAGTCCATAGTGATGGGATGGGGCAGGATGCAGTCCATAGTGATGGGATGGGGCAGGATGAAGCCGTATCTGCAGTCCATAGTGATGGGATGGGGCAGGATGAAGTCCATAGTGATGGGATGGGGCAGGATGAAGTCCATAGTGATGGGATGGGGCAGGATGAAGTCCATAGTGATGGGATGGGGCAGGATGAAGTCCATAGTGATGGGATGGGGCAGGATGTGGTGGTCCCAGAGGAGTCTGGACTCCCAGAGCTACAGGACACGCCTACTTCTCATCTCAGTGATCAGTCTACTACGGAATCACAGCAGGGACAATCTGAGCAGGATGGAGCACCACAGATAGCAGCTGATGACGTGACACGGCCGTACAAGGAGCAGCCGTCTGATGTTGAGGAGGAGGCTACTTATGGGAACATATGCCGTGGCCAGGTCAGTCCTGGGGAGACAGCCTGAGTCATTGGAGGTGTAACCCTAACCCTGTACACAGACGTGTTATATCCAGTTAATAATATAAGCCATTTAGATCACGCTTTTATCCAAAGCAATTTACATTGCATTGAGTGCATACATTTTGTGATATGTATGGTCCCAGTGGGAGTCGAACCCCCAACCTAAGCATTGTTCACGCTGAGCCACAGCGCCACAGTTAAAGGGAAGGGAGGGGTTAACGGGTATGAGGTGGAGGGAACAACAACAATAATTATCTGAGCTCCTGATTTGTGTTTTCAGGAGAGATTTGTGTGTTTTTAACTTCATTGTTTTCATATTTCATCAAATGAGGTTATTTATTTGTAATTATATTCTTCTTTCTAATTACTGTCTTTTTAACAGTGTTATTGTAAATAGCTTTCTAGCCAACCTTACTCACTTCTCAACAGTGTTTGTTGAGATATTGTAATATTTCTAATTTTTTGACTAAGAGTTTTCCATGTACTGTTTTTTTTTAAAGTTATTATTGCTTATTGGCAATTTTTTGCACAAATGTTTTTAGGAACTTACAAAAGCATAGAAAGTGAAAGTAGTGTATGCTACAGTACACGTCTTTAACTTGTTTGTTTCATTGTTTTCTTTTGAATAGTTTTAGAAATAAGAAATTGTAATTTATGAATGTCAGTCTCAATAAAACAGACAAAGTATCTCTTTCATTCAAGTCATTAATAATGCAAATATATACCAATATATGCAAATATATACAGTATTGAAAACAACCTACAGTAGTAGGCAGTTTTGGGGAAGCAAGCTATTGCATAACATCGACATTATGACTTTCTGTAATATGTGAAATTCCTCAACTGCGAAAATTCCTGTTTGACACAAAAAGGTGTAAAAAGCTGAAATGACCTCAAGAAACATTGTTTTCTTCCATGGAGACACTGAGTGGCTGTTCTCAATTGCAGCAAAGGCAACGACTAGAATTTGCTAACCAATGTGCTAACAACTAGTTAAGAGCAATGTGGATATACTGTAAATGTGATACAAATGATAAATAAACCCAACTAGTCCCATGTACTTGAACTAAACATCCATCCTTAGATTTTGACGTCAGAGTAGGCTACTCAGTTTTGTAGTCTTCCTCGTCTGAGTTGCAGTATAATGTCCTGTGGTGGCCCGGCTTTGCCTTGAA
>NW_027662472.1:2500-10000 GCF_963989245.1 Nansenia antarctica | reverse complement strand
TGCCAGTGGCCCGTAGAGCGAAGGCTTCTATCACCTTCCAATGAACACTGATCTCTCTGTCACCAACACATAAACACCCCTTTAAACACACACACACACACACACACACACACAGACAACACACTCACACACACACACTCACACACACACACACACACACAAACACATAAACACCCCTTTAAACAGCCACCACCGCCACACACACACACACACACACACAGACAATACACAAACACATAAACACCCCTTTAAACAGCCACACACACACACACACAGACAACACACAAACACATTAACACCCCTTTAAACAGCCACACACACACACACACACACACACACACACCACAGACAACACACGAACACATAAACAGCCCTTTAAACCCCTCCACCACTCAGGACTGGCTGCCTGTAAAACTGTCTCACACACACACATACACACATGCTCACACACACACACACACAAACAGGATAGAGGGCAAGGGATGAGGGGATGAGGATGAGAGGAGCCTCCCCTGGTGTTCTACCTCCCCCAGCCTCCTCTGGTGTTCTACCTCCCCCAGCCTCCCCTGGTGTTCTACCTCCCCCAGCCTCCCCTGGTGTTCTACCTCCACCAGCCTCCCCTGGTGTTCTACCTCCCCCAGCCTCCCCTGGTGTTCTACCTCCACCAGCCTCCCCTGGTGTTCTACCTCCACCAGCCTCCCCTGGTGTTCTACCTCCACCAGCCTCCCCTGGTGTTCTACCTCCACTAGCCTCCCCTGGTGTTCTACCTCCCCTAGCCTCCCCTGGTGTTCTACCTCCCCCAGCCTCCCCTGGTGTTCTACCTCCACCAGCCTCCCCTGGTGTTCTACCTCCCCCAGCCTCCCCTGGTGTTCTACCTCCACCAGCCTCCCCTGGTGTTCTACCTCCACCAGCCTCCCCTGGTGTTCTACCTCCACCAGCCTCCCCTGGTGTTCTACCTCCCCCAGCCTCCCCCCTGGTGTTCTACCTCCCCCAGCCTCCCCTGGTGTTCTACCTCCCCCAGCCTCCCCTGGTGTTCTACCTCCACCAGCCTCCCCTGGTGTTCTACCTCCTCCAGCCTCCCCTGGTGTTCTACCTCCTCCAGCCTCCCCTGGTGTTCTACCTCCCCCAGCCTCCCCTGGTGTTCTACCTCCACCAGCCTCCCCTGGTGTTCTACCTCCCCCAGCCTCCCCTGGTGTTCTACCTCCCCTGGCCTCTGATTCCTACCTCCGACAGCCTCCCCTGGTGTTCTACCTCCCCCAGCCTCCCCTGGTGTTCTACCTCCCCCAGCCTCCCCTGGTGTTCTACCTCCCCTGGCCTCTGATTCCTACCTCCACTAGCCTCCCCTGGCCTCTGATTCCTACCTCCCCCAGCCTCCCCTGATGAAGCAGCAGGTCTTTGATCATATAGAGTGGACATTACCGGGGTTGGGGCCGGTCAGACTGTTTGATCCTGCGATCCAGATAAGACTGGCTGCAGGAGATAGTGGAAGTCCTCAAAGAACCTCTCCCTGAGAACAAGATGGACGTCTCACAATTGGTATAATTTATTAAATTCTTCTTCTTTTTTTTTTTCTTCTTTTTTTTTTACACCCCCAAAAAAACGTTATTGTGCACATTTTCCTTTGGTTGAATGGAAACGATCATAGTTGACGGGATTGAAATATATTCTAGGTCATTTTTTGCTGAGGGCAGGTCAACTTGGGGGGGTGGGGGTAGTGTGGGGTTTGTGTGTGTGTGTGTGTGTGTGTGTGTGTGTGTGTGTGTGTTGTGTGTGCACGTGTGTGCGAATGCAAGTGTGTGTGTGTGTGTGTGAGAGTTGTGTGTGTGCAACGTGTGTGCGAATGCAAGTGTGTGTGTGTGTGTGTGTGTGTGTGTGACGTGTGCATGTGTGTGCGTGTGTGTGTGTGTGTGTGTGTGAAGATGAAGATATGTTTCTAGTCTTGCAGTCGGAATCAGAAGTCAGAGCAAATCTCTCTTTCTGTTTCTGTTTCTCTCCATCTCTCTCTCTCTTTTTCTCACACTCTGTTTCTCTCTCTATCAATCTCTCGGTCTCTCTCTCTCTTTCTCACGCTCTGTTTCTCTCTCTATCAATCTCTCACTCTCTTTCTCTCTCTCTCTTTCTCACGCTCTGTTTCTCACTCTATCAATCTCTCTCTCTAGCTCTCTCTATCAATCTCTCTCTTTCTCTCTCTCTCTCTCTCTCTCTAGCTGTCTCTCTCTCTCTCTATCTCTCTCTCAGGATGAATAATTTAACAACAGGCTCCCTGAAACTAAAGACTGCCGTTATAAATATTAAAACACTTTCAGAGAAACTGTACTTGGTAATGGCTAACTTTACCCTGAACATTGTCGTCACCATCACCACCATCATCATCATCATCACCATCATCATCACATTGTGGATAAGAGAGAGCAGTAGTGTTATAATTACGGATATTGCCGTTGACATTTTAACTTCCTGGTGTTGCCGTTGACGACAGTAACGTCCTGTTGTTGTTGTTGTTGTTGTTGTTTACCTCCCAGCTGTCAGAGGTGTGATATGAAAAGCAACTGTCAGAGAGCTTCATGTCAAGGTAATTGGATTGCCTCATTTCCCGCTTGCGTGTGTGTGTGTGTGTGTGTGTGTGTGTGTGTGTGTGTGTAGCTGACAGGAGGTGTCTGCATATGTGTGTTTGTGTGTGAGTGTGCTTGGTGTGTGTGTGTGGCTGACAGGAGGTGTCTTCTGTGTGTGTGTGTGTGTGTGTGTGTGTGTGTGTGTGTGTGTGTGTGTGTGTGGCTGACAGGAGGTGTCTTCTGTGTGTGTGTGTGTGTGTGTGTGTGTGTGTGTGTGTGTGTGTGTGTGTGTGCGTGTGCGTGTGCGTGTTCGTGTGTGTGTGTGTGTATTTTTTGTTGAGTTGAAATCAAAGACCTAAGACTTTACTCTATGTACACAAAAGGCCTGTTTCTCTCAAATGTGTTTAAATCTGTGTTAGTCAGCACTTCTCCTTTTCCCAGATACTCCTCCACCTGACAGGTGTGGCATATCCAGATGCTGATTAGACAGCAGGATTATAACACAGATGTGCCTTAGGCTGCTCACAGTAAAAAGCCACTCTTAAATGTGCAGTTTTATCACACAGCACAATGCCACAGATGTCACGTTTTGAGGGAGCGTGCACTTGGCAGGAATGTCCACCAGAATCGTTGCCTGTGAATTGAATGTTCATTTCTCTACCATAAGCCGTCTCCAAAGGCGTTTCCGAGAATTGGAATTGGAAACGACTTTGGAGACGGCTTATGTTAGAGAAATGGGGTAGTGGTGGTCTAGTGGATAGTGAGTTGGACTTGGGATCGGAAGGTTGTGAGTTCAAATCCCGCCTGAAGCCACACCACTACTAGTGTGCCCTTGGGTAAGGCACTTAGCCCTCAGTTACTCCAGGGGGAATGTCCCTGTAATTCGTAATTGTAAGTCGCTTTGGATAAAAGCGTCTGCTAAATGGCAAAATTAAATAAAAAATTAAATGAACATTCAATTCACAGGCAACAGCTCTGGTGGACATTCCTGGAGTCAGCATGCCTATTGCACGACATCAACGCCGGGGGGAGGGGACTGATTGATGGGTAGGACACACACACATACACACATACATATATACACAAACACGCACCTACACACACACACACACACACACACTTTTCTCCCGTCGTTTTCTCTCCACTTCATCCATCGCTTTTTTCTTTCTTCCGAAGCGTGAATGACACCTGAATGTGACTCACTTGAATGGGAGCTTCAGTTTCACCCTCTGTGTGTGTAGATGCATGTGTGTGTGTGTGTGTGTGTGTGCGTGTGCGTGTGCGTGCGGATGCGTGTGCTCCGTGTTCGGAGTTTCCAGAAAAAAGGAGCTCAAACTTTCCTCCTTGAGAAACACACACACACACACGCACACACACACACACACACACACACACACACACACACAGATAACCATCTGAACAGCTTGGCTTGGTGACTAAAGAACAAGTCTTCAAGGACTATTACCCCAATTAAGACATTAAGCAATATGTTGTTTTCCTTGGGAGGTTTCATCCGCTCTTTATGAACCCATAGAGAGAAGGAACATCACACACACACACACACACACACACACACACACGTCCCTTCCGTCTCTTGAGACAAACAGGGCACATATGGCTGAATAACACTACTATACTATCCTACTGTGTGTCGTTCAATAACACTACTATACTATCCTACTGTGTGTCGTTCAATAACAGTGTTTCAATACACTACTATATCCTCTGTGTTCTAGAACACTACTATATCCTCTGTGTTCTAGAACACTACTATATCAGAGACAAACAGGGCACATAAGGCTGAATAACACTACTATACTATACTACTAATATTGCCTTTAAATGACTAAATAATTAAATTAAGATTATATAATGATTAAAGCTCTTTGAGCTGCAACGTTTGCAGGAAAAGCGCTATAAAAATAAAGTTATTATTATTATTATTATTATTATTATTACTGTGTGTCGTTCAATAACACTTCTATATCCTCTGTGTGTCGTTCTAATCCGTATTCACGTGTATGACAGATCAGGGGCGTGATGTTTCCCAGGAGTGCTTCCTCCATATGTACGCTTCAATAAGACTACCGGTACATATCAATCATATGATGTGTCTCCGATGTAAAGCCAAAGCCCAGGTTACACCTGGGCCCTATTCCACGAAGCTCGATAAAGTTCTAAGCCTCGATAAAGTTTTAAGCCTCGAAAATGTTAGCTTGCGTTCGGTGCCATCAATGTGGCTCAAATAATTCGCTGCTTGGTTGAGCTCCTTCTGAGTCAGATATAACTAGCCTGGTCGCGACCAGGCTAAAACACAGGCTATAGTGAGACGCGCGTCAAAAAAGGCTCACAGGCGGAAACTACATCCCGAACGACAGTTCCTCCCTAGGAAATATTAGTTCCCACTTCACACGAGATAGATAGATTAGATAGTTTGACTGTGTGATAGATAGATAATTTGATATTTTGAAAGTGTGATCGATCGATAGATAGTTTGATTGTGTGATAGATAACTTGATATTTTGAAAGTGTGATAGATAGATCGATATATCAATAAAGAAAAGAGTGTAAAAAAAAAAGTAATTCTCTCAACTTGCATTGGTGCATCACAGCGGGCTGGCTGGCGTAGTGGTTAAGGCTGTGGACTCGAGTTCCAAAGGTTGCGAGTTCGAGACTTGACTAAGTCATTCTTTTTTTTTTTTTTTACATTTAACCGAAGATTTCATGCAAAGGTTTCAAACACCATTGTAATCGTGTCAGTTCTTGTAAATTAGCCTGCACCATAATTTTATAGCCTACATACTTTTTTAGATGAGATTTTAGATTAGATTCAGACAACGAAATGCAGTAAAAAGTGCGCCTGAAGAGGGATTTGAACCACCGATATAAAATGACGAATAAATCCTATGGCAGCGGTCGATACCACTAGGCCATTGTGGCGATATGACGGTTTGTAGCCTGCTGCTGATATCACCACAGTAGTAAATATTCATTTATTAAAATATGAACATATAACAATAACTGGGGCTAGTATGACCTACGCATTTAATCGGTCAGCAATTTCTTGCCAAACCATTTCCCTCGCCTTGTTAATTGCGGCAGTATTGCACTATTTTACATCTTATTTTTCCGTCTTCATAAAAAATCAATAATTCGGAATGCTGCGCAAATGTAGTACCCCTGCAGAGTGGAGTATCTTCATTTCGACAGATCGACTCTTCTGGGCTGCGTATGTCTGCGTGCACGCGCCCATATCGAAGATTTGTAAGCCTGTCTTCTGTGAACACTGATGACACAAGGCTGATCCTCATTCGAGGAATCACCTGAGGCTTGAAATCCAATCTCGAGTTCCCTGAGCGCCGCATTTATTTATAGCGCCGCTATACTGATCCACCTTTAGTGGAATGACCCCCTGGTGATGTAAAGCCAAAGCCCAGGTTACACACACACACACACACACACACACACACACCTGGTGAAGTAGAACATTGATATGGTTATGGTTTATAATACTACATGTGTCCCCCAAGGAGGAGATGGTCTGTTATATCAAAGACCAGCGGGGAAATGGAGATGTGTGTGTGTGTGTGTGTGTGTGTGTGTGTGTGTAGGTGTAGGTGTATGTGTAGGTGTAGGTGTTCACTATCACCTGATTGTGTGTGTGTGTGTGTGTGTGTGTGTGTGTGTGTGTAGGTGTAGGTGTTCACTATCACCTGATTGTGTGTGTGTGTGTGTGTGTGTGTGTGTGTGTGTAGGGTGTAGGTGTAGAGTGTAGGTGTAGGTGTAGGTGTTCACTATCACCTGATTGTGTGTGTGTGTGTGTGTGTGTCAACCAACATTTTCTAATTCACTGTTAACGGTCTAATTCACTGTTATAGGTCTAATTCACTGTTATAGGTCTAATTCACTGTCATGGGTCTAATTCACTGTGATAGGTCTAATTCACTGTTATAGGTCTAATTCACTGTTATAGGTCTAATTCACTGTCATAGGTCTAATGCACTGTTAACGGTCTAATTCACTGTGATAGGTCTAATTCACTGTATAGGTCTAATTCACTGTGATAGGTCTAATTCACTGTGATCGGTCTAATTCACTGTCATAGGTCTAATTCACTGTGATCGGTCTAATTCACTGTGATCGGTCTAATTCACTGTCATAGGTCTAATTCACTGTCATAGGTCTAATTCACTGTGATAGGTCTAATTCACTGTTATAGGTCTAATTCACTGTTATAGGTCTAATTCACTGTTATAGGTCTAATTCACTGTTATAGGTCTAATTCACTGTCATAGGTCTAATTCACTGTCATAGGTCTAATTCACTGTTATAGGTCTAATTCACTGTTATAGGTCTAATTCACTGTTATAGGTTTAATTCACTGTTATAGGTTTAATTCACTGTGATCGGTCTAATTCACTGTTATAGGTCTAATTCACTATTATAGGTCTAATTCACTGTTATAGGTCTAATTCACTGTCATAGGTCTAATTCACTGATAACAGTCTAATTCACTGTTATAGGTCTAATTCACTGTTATAGGTCTAATTCACTGTGATAGGTCTAATTCACTGTCATAGGTCTAATTCACTGATAACGGTCTAATTCACTGTTATAGGTCTAATTCACTGTCATAGGTCTAATTCACTGATAACGGTCTAATTCACTGTTATAGGTCTAATTCACTGTGATAGGTCTAATTCACTGTCATAGGTCTAATTCACTGATAACGGTCTAATTCACTGTTATAGGTCTAATTCACTGTTATAGGTCTAATTCACTGATAACGGTCTAATTCACTGTTATAGGTTTAATTCACTGTCATAGGTCGCAGGAAGTGTGGTAGTAAAGCGTAGGCCTCAAGGTTGATATCAGATTGCTAGTATCAGATATGGTCAGTATGGTAAGCATGGAAGTATTATGCTGAATATTATGTATACATATTATG
>NW_027662473.1:32500-35000 GCF_963989245.1 Nansenia antarctica | reverse complement strand
TCAGGTAGACTGTGGTTTTGCTGTGGTCTGACAGGGGTGTTAATGGGCTGATTGTGAACGCTCTGAGAGACACCAGGCTAAGGTCAGTGATGAAGCAAGTAGGTTCTCGTCCTGTCCTGGCGTTGAGGTCTCCACAGACTACAATGTGACCACATGACTGGAAATGGTTAATTTCCTCCTCTAGGATGGAGAACATGTCATCTTTAAAATATGGGGATTCAATTGGGGGGATGTATGTAGCACACAGGAGGATATTTTTCTCGGTTGAGGTAAGTTCCTTATTTATTTCTAGCCATATGTAGCTCTCTCTCTCTGTCTGTCTCTCTCCCTCTCTCTCTCCTCTCTCTCTCTCTCTCCCCCTCTCTCTCTCTCTCTGTCTCTCTCTCTCTGTCTCTCTCTCTCTCTCCCTCTGCCCCCCCTCTCTCTCTCCCCAGCCCCCCCCACTGTCTCTCTCTCTCTCCCCCAGCCCCCCCCTCCATCTATCTCCCTCTCTCTCTCTCCCCCCCCTCTCTCCCAAGCCCCCCCCCCTCTCTCTCCGCCCCCCCCCCTCTCTCTCTTTCTCTCCCTCCACCTCTCTCTCTCTCTCTCTCCCAAGCCCCCCCCCCCTCTCTCCCAAGCCCCCCCCCCCCTCTCTCTCTCTCCGCCCCCCTCCCTCTCTCTCCCTCCCCCCCCTCTCTCTCTCTCTCTCTCTGCCCCCCCTCCCTCTCTCTCTCCCTCTGCCCCCCCCCCCCCTCTCTCTCTCTCTCGTCACCCAGACTGACTGTATAGGTCATCTCAGATACAGAGATGGGACAGATACAGACGTATTGTTTTTTACCAGGTGTGTCGTGTGTTGTGTTTTTGACGAGTGTCTCGGCGCACACACGACATCAACGTCGCCTCCTGGTGGTTGTTTCGAGGTGAACGACCTTCACATTCACATTGACGTTATTGGCATTTTTGGCCTTTATCCAAAGCGACAAATTACAACAAATACATTTGTCTAAGTAAGTGAATCATCTATCCATCAGTCATCACAGGACGAAGTAATCTATGCTCGGGCCTGGGGCCATTGGCCGTCACGATGCTAAAAGAAGGAAGAATTAATAGGAAGATTATATTATTAATAATTGAAAATAAACGGTCCCACGGTTGCTATGGTGACACAGTAGGGTCATCACTAAGGGACGGCCGTGTCATCAGAAGGTGACAGGGTGTGATTATGCTCTGCTGGTGAATGCTGTCACTGTCACTGTAGCTGGAAACCACTCAGTTTTGTTGTGTTGTTGGGTGGGTTGGTTGGTTAGATGGTTAGTTGGTTAGTTGGTTAGTTGGTGGGTAGGTGGGTAGGTGGGTGGGTTGGTTGGTTGGTTGGTTAGTTGATGGGTGGGTTGGTTGGTTGGCTGGTTAGTTGGTTAGTTGGTTAGTTGGTGGGTAGGTGGGTGGGTTGGTTGGTTCGCTGGTTAGTTGGTTAGTTGGTGGGTAGGTAGGTAGGTAGGTAGGTGGGTAGGTAGGTAGGTAGGTAGGTAGGTAGGTGGGTAGGTAGGTAGGTGGGTGGGTTGGTTAGTTGGTGGGTAGGTGGGTGGGTTGGTTAGTTGGTAGGTAGGTAGGTAGGTGGGTAGATGGGTGGGTGGGTAGGTAGGTGGGTAGGTGGGTAGGTAGGTAGGTAAGTAGGTAGGTAGGTGGGTAGGTTGGTGGGTTGGATAGTTGGTGGGTAGGTGGGTAGGTAGGTAGGTAGGTAGGTGGGTAGGTGGGTAGGTGGGTGGGTTGGTTGGTTAGTTGGTGGGTAGGTGGGTGGGTTGGTTGGTTGGTTGGCTGGTTAGTTGGTTGTTGGGTGGGTGGGTTGGTTGGTTGTTTGGTGGGTTGGTTGATTGATTGGTTGGTTGGTTGGTTAGTTGGTTGGTGGGTGGGCGAGTTGGTTGGCTAGTTAGTTGGTTAGTTGGTTAGTTGGTTGGTGGGTTGGTTGGTGGGTAGGTGGGTGGGTTGGTTGGTTGTGAGGCGACTTTCTCAGAAGATGGAATCCGTTCCTGGAATCCCAGAGGTCCATCCATGTACGGGCCGGAAAACAACATGACTGACCAAAGGAACGTTTTTCCTCTCTTTTATATCTTCCCAGAAGTGCAGCCTTGCGTGCCTGTATGTGTGTGTGTGTGTGTGTGTGTGTGTGTGTATGTGTGTGTGTGTGTGTGTGTGTGTTTCTGTGTGTGTGTGTGTGTGTTTCTGTGTGTGTGTGTGTGTGTTGCTGTGTATGTGTTTGTGTGTATGTGTGTGTTTGTGTGTATGTGTTTGTGTGTGTGTGTGTGTGTTTGTGTATGTGTATGTGTTTGTGTGTGTGTGTGTGGACTCAATGACCCTGGCCTGGGGGGAGAAAGAGAGAGAGAGAGAGAGAGAGAGAGAGAGAGAGAGAGAGAGAGAGAGAGAGAGAGAGAGAGAGAGAGAGAGAGAGAGGGAGAGAGAGAGAGGCGGGTGGGGGGGTTGGGG
This sequence comes from Nansenia antarctica, assembly GCF_963989245.1. Lineage (NCBI taxonomy): Eukaryota > Metazoa > Chordata > Actinopteri > Argentiniformes > Microstomatidae > Nansenia > Nansenia antarctica. The sequence goes on along the minus strand of NW_027662473.1, from coordinate 32,540 downwards.
GCTGGGGGTTGCAGGGGTGGTATAGATAAGACAAGACGTG
>NW_027662473.1:22500-27500 GCF_963989245.1 Nansenia antarctica | reverse complement strand
TAACTTCATGTGGGCGACACACCACTTGCAATACATCTTCCCTTCCTTCAGCAACAGCCACGGGAAAGATGTTTGCCACTCGGCACTGTACCTGTAGACCTTTGTCACTTTTGTCAGACCAGACTTCGCGTTGGCAGTGGCACCGCCATTATCACCGCGCGGATAATGACCTTCCTCCTCCCCTGACACACTTTCTGACCGGGCGCTCTCATCCTCGCTTTCCCCGTCTCTGTCTTCTTCGTCCCTCTCGTCTCCAGCTGTAATGTTGACTCCACTACCCCCCTCTACCTCCTCTCTGTCTGGAACGCTGCTAACATTAGCCTTCTTGCTAAAGTATGCCGTAATCGGATTCATTTTAACAGCGGTCTTTTTCTGACAGGATTTTCAAATGTAAATGCGCGCTTGTTGTACTTGCGGGTCACGTGTCTGTCACGTGTCTGTTTTCAAAGGATTGCATTGGTTTAGATGCGCTGTGATCTTATTAACGAACATAAGATTGACTGCGCATGACAGTAGTTCCGTTTTTTTTTGTTTTTTTTTTGATCGCACTGGTGCGATTGAATGTATTTCCAAGTCGCACAGAAATATATTCACTCGCAAATGCGACCAAAACAGTCGCACTGTCGAGCCCTGGTGTGTGTGGTCTAACAGGCCTACAGCCCCCCCCCCCCCGGGACATGCTGCGGACCATGGGTGCAGCATCTCCATGTTCTGTTCTGTCGGTCCCATGTAAGTCCAACTGCATGATGGGGGTCTCTCTGGCCTCGCCTCAGGACCCCCCCAACCCCCCCGTCAACCCTTTTTGACCTTTGACCTTTGACCTTTGGTTCTGCTCCAGGCTGCAGATTATCAGGTGTCGTTCGCCTTGAGAGAACGCTTTAAACGGCACACTTTTAACACACTCCTCTCCTCTCCCCCTCTCTCCTCTCCTCCTCTCTCCTCTCCCCCTCTCTCTACTCCTCCTCTCTCTACTCCTCCTCTCTCCTCTCCTCCTCTTTCCTCTCTCCCTTCTCTCTCTCCTCTCTCTCTACTCCTCCTCTCTTTACTCTCCTCCTCTTTCCTCTCTCCTCTCTCCTCTCTCTACTCCTCCTCTCTCTACTCTTCTCTCCTCTCTCCTCTCTCCGCTCTTCTCTTTCTCCACTCCTCCCCTCTCTCTTCTCTTCTCCTCTCTCCTCTCTCCTCCCCCCCACCCCCTCTCACCTCTACTCTCTCCGCTCCCCCTCTCTCCTCCCATCCTCCTCTCCTCTCTCCTCTCCTCCCTCCTCTCCTCTCCTCTCCTCTCTCTCCTCTTCCCCTCTCTCCTCTACTCTCTCCGCTCCCCCTCTCTCCTCCTCTCTCCTCTCTCCGCTCTTCTCTTTCTCCACTCCTCCCCTCTCTCTTCTCCTCTTCTCCTCCTCTCTCTCCTCTCCTCCTCTCTCCTGCCCCCCACCCCCTCTCTCCTCTACTCTCTCCGCTCCCCCTCTCTCCTCCCCTCCTCCTCTCCTCTCTCCTCTCCTCCTCTCTCCTCCCCTCCCCCTCTCTCCTCCCCTCCTCCTCTCCTCTCCCTCTCTCTCCGCTCCCGCTATCTCCCCTCCTCCTCTCCTCTCTCTCCTCTCCTCTCTCTCCCCCTCTCTCCTCTCCCCCTCTCTCTGACGGCAGCACAGCGGTGGGAGTGTGACTCCTGTTCCTCCTATCACACCCTGTGTCTTATCTTAAGCTCCTGGGAGCCGCTTGTGTGTGACAGAATAAAACATCCTTCAGTACTCCTCCTGTACATACACACACACACACACACACACACACACACACACATGCGCACACACACACACACACACACACATGCGCACACACACACACACACACACACACACACGCACACACACACACGCGCACACACACACACACACACACACACACACACACACACACGCACACGCACACGCACACGCGCGCGCACACACACACACACACACACACACACACACACACGCGCACACACACACACACACACACACTTACACCCCAGGGGAGGCTGGTGAAGGGAGAAAAATGGAGCAAAACGGACGCGCTTGATGCTGTACGTGTTTGATAGCGTTCCTCGTCGAACGCTCCGTGCGTTCCAACATGGCCGCCCTCCGCTCTCTGCCTCAGAATGGTAAAATGGTAAACGGACCGACTTATTTAGCTGCCTTATTCCAAAGTTCTTTACAACGGCCTCTCATTCACCCATTCACACACACATTCACACACACATTCACACACACACATTCACACACACACACCCATTCACACACACACATTCACACACACACATTCACACACACACACCCATTCACACACACACATTCACACACACACATTCACACACACACATTCACACACCCATTCACACACACACACATACACACACACACACACACACACACACACACACACACACATTCACACACACACATTCACACACACATTCACACACACACATTCACACACACACACACACATTCACACACACATTCACACACCAATGGCGAGGTAGGCAAGCTAGCGACCATGCCCATCGGGAGCAATTCGGGGGTTCGGCGTCTTGCCCGAGGACACCTCGACACGTGGCCGGCCGGGGCTTGAACCGCCGATCTGCCAACCTTGCGATCATTAGACGCCGGTTCTGCCTCCTGCGCCCCACGGCCTCTCTGACTCACCTCCTCTCTCCTCTCTCCTCTCCTCTCCTCTCTCTCCTCTCCTCTCTCTCCTCTCCTCTCCTCTCCTCTCTCTCCTCTCCTCTCCTCTCTCTCCTCTCCTCTCTCTCCTCTCCTCTCCTCTCCTCTCTCTCCTCTCCTCTCCTCTCTCTCTCTCCTCTCCTCTCTCTCCTCTCCTCTCCTCTCTCTCCTCACCTCTCTCTCTCTCTCTCTCTTTTAGATTCAGCTCACGGAGCTCTTCCTCCGCTGATGAGAATCTCTTATTGCACCACGACAGCTAATGGTGTTGAGTTATTTTGTCCGCCGACTATTACTTAATGACTTGAGGTGCTAATTACCCCCGGGGTAGTTACTGCCGGGACCAAGGTGATTCATCCACAGCACCCTAGGGTGACTCTGTTCTGTGGGGCTAGTGTGTGTGTGTGTGTGTGTGTGTGAGCATATTGTATATCAGTGTGTGTGTGTGTGTGTGTGTGTGTGTGTGTGTGTGTGTGTGTGTGTGTGTGTGAGAGCATATTGTATATCAGTGTATTTGTGAGAGAATATTTTATATCAGTGTATTTATGTGAGCATTTTTTATATCGATGTATGTGTGTGTGTGTGTGTGTGTGTGTGTGTGTGTGTGTGTGTGTGTGTGTGTGTGCGTGTGTGTGTGTGTGTGTGTGTGTGTGTGTGTGTGTGTGTGTGTGAGGATATTTTATAGAGAGCGTGATGAAGTATTGAAAACACTAGCTGGCCAGACAGATCCATTTTCCCCTGCATTGATTAGCTATACCAGTCTATCTTAGATAGATGTGTGTGTTGTAGTGGGGTGGTGTGGTGGTTTCTGGGAAATGTAGTGTTGTCAGATGAGGAGAGGTGGAGAGGTGGACGTGTGGGAGGTAGATCAGTTAGGTCGAGCGTCTGTTATGAACAACACACAGTAGAGAGCAACGTGTGTGTGGAGATGCACAGGAGTGTTTAGAATGACTGGGAGCGTGCACGTGAATGCATTAGAATGGCTGTAACTGTGCACGTGAATGCATTAGAATGCTCTAATCTCCCCTTCCACCTCCACCATCTCCACCTCCCACCACCCCCTCCTTCTCCCCTCCACCACCCCCTCCTCCTCCCCCACCACCTCCTGCTCCACCTCCCTTACCACCTCCCCCACCTCCCCCTCCACCTCCCCCATCACCCCCTCCATCTCCCCCACCTCCCCCTCCACCTCCACCACCACCCCCTCCCCCATCTCCCCCTCCCCCTCCCCCATCACCCCCTCCATCTCCCCCACCTCCCCCTCCACCTCCCCCATCACCCCCTCCATCTCCCCCACCTCCCCCATCACCCCCTCCATCTCCCCCATCTCCACCTCCCCCATCACCCCCTCCATCTCCCCCACCTCCCCCTCCACCTCCCCCTCCACCTCCCCCACCACCCCCTCCCCCATCTCCCCCTCCACCTCCCCCACCACCCCCATCTCCACCTCCTCCATCTCCCCCTTGGATACATAACTGATGACCTGTCGACATCCAATAATAATTAGTTTCATAATGTGTTTAATGTGTTTAATGTGTTTAATGTGTTTAATGTGTTTAATGTGCGTAGGTCTCAGGACCCAGCCCTATAGCTGGTAGGCCAGTCTCTCTTCATGCGGTGGATAATTCATTGATGTGTAATAATAAAGTGCTGTGTGGCTCCGCTGAGGTGTAACATGAGACTGCCTCGCCTCTGACATCACACAGCGCAGGAAGCATGTCTGGGGGGGTCGGTTGGTTGGTTGTTTGGTTAGTTGGTTGGTTGGTTGTTTGGTTAGTTGGTTGGTTGGTTGGTTGTTTGGTTAGTTGGTTGGTTGGTTGTTTGGTTAGTTGGTTGGTTGGTTGGTTGGTTGGTTGTTTGGTTAGTTGGTTGTTTGGTTAGTTGGTTGGTTGGTTGGTTGGTTTAGTTGGTTGGTTGGTTGGTTTAGTTAGTTGGTTGGTTGGTTGGTTAGCTGGTTGGTTGGTTGGGTGGTTGGTTGGTTTAGTTGGTTGGTTGGTTTAGTTAGTTGGTTGGTTGGTTGGTTGGTTGGTTAGCTGGTTGGTTGGTTGGTTGGGTGGTTGGGTGGTTAGCTGGTTGGTTGGCTGGTTGGTTGGTTGGTTAGCTGGTTGGTTGGTTGGTTGGGTGGTTAGCTGGGTGGTTGGGTGGTTGGTTGGTTGGGTGGTTGGGTGGTTAGCTGGTTGGTTGGCTGGTTGGTTGGTTGGTTAGCTGGTTGGTTGGTTGGTTGGTTGGTTGGTTAGCTGGTTGGTTGGTTGGTTAGCTGGTTGGTTGGTTGGTTGGTTGGTTGGCTGGTTGGTTGGTTAGCTGGTT
>NW_027662473.1:10000-17500 GCF_963989245.1 Nansenia antarctica | reverse complement strand
AGAGGACCAGAGGGGATGTAGAGGAGAATACCCCGTCCAAAAGGATTGTCTCCCTCCCTCTCTCTCCCTGCTTCTCTCCCTCCCTCTCTCTCTCTCTCTTTGATTAGACAAAAGCTGAACAGTCTCAGACCTCCCAAATAATCTCCCTCGCGTCTCGCCGCGTCTACGCCGTCGCCGAGGATTCCTAGAAAATGTCACTTTCAGACGATGACTCAGTTCTTCTCTCTTTAGCTCTTTGCTGTTTTGCCGAGAATCGCCCCGGATTTAGAAATACTACAGCGACGTGTCGTCCTAGACTGTTAGTCACAGACTGACAGTGGTGTAGTCTAGTTGTTTCTAGTGATATACTGTGATTTTTCCCTCCCAGCCTCATATCGTTCATTTCGGCAACTGCGCTCCCTGTCTAACGTTATATATATGTAGCATTACATGTTATAAGGCCGATCTGTGCATGATAGTGCTGCATTTTGACATAATTTCATGTCGCATCTCCCCCCGTTGATGGTATATGACGCTATAGTCAGTCCCAATGGTCCAAAAGTCAAGTGCTTCGTAACACAGACGGGGTGAATGTTATGAATGAAAGTGAAAGTTCTGTCACAAAACGCCTTTACGTATCCTCACACATTTTTAAGTGCGTATATGGAAATCCTTGGCCTTTCCTAGTGGGTATACGGCGTAGTCCTGCGTATCACCTAGACTACACCACTGGTCACAGACTAGAAGCTGCCCTGTTGTTGTTTCTTTCCGGCGTACAGTTTTCAGTTCACATCAGGTTCATCGTGACAACGCGGCCCCCTGTGTGGGTCACTGCAGTAACGTCCTGTATGACTGTAGGGGGGCGGTAGTCTAGAGGTCAGGGAGGCCGGCTAGCAGGCAGGAGGGTCGGCGGTTCGATCCCCGCGGAGGAGGGGAGCGAGCTGCATGTGAGCTGATGACCGGAGGGTTGCTGGAGTCATCGCAACTGCTGTTGTGCCCTTGAGCAAGGCACTTAACCCCCTAATTTCTCCAGGGGCTCTGACTATGGCTGACTCTGTGCCTAGAGCAAAACATTACTCTGGTTGTGCTTCTGTGCAATGACAAAAAGGTTGAATCCAGTCTAATTTAATCTACACTGCTCCCCAAAAAATTAAGAGAACACTTCATCACAGTGTAACACCAAGTCAAATACAATTTCTGGGATATCGATCTGTCCAGCTAGGAAGAGTAAACGATTGTTAATCAATCTCACCTGCTTTGGTGCAAATGAAAGCGTCAACAGGTGGACAGGAGAGGCAACAGCAAGACAACCCCCCCAAAAACTCCCACAGCCCATCTCTCTCCCTATCCTTCCTGACTGATTTTTCTCTAGTTTGGCGTTTAGCTAGTCTCCTTGTCACTACTGGTAGCCTGAGGCGGTACCTCCAGCCCATCCAGGTTGCACAGGTAGTCCAGCTCCTCCGGGAGGGCACATCCATACCTGCCATCGCAAGAAGGTTTGCTGTGGGATGACAGGAAGGATGGGTGAGAGAGAGAGAGAGGAGGGATGACAGGAAGGATGGGTGAGAGAGAGAGAGAGAGAGGAGGGATGACAGGAAGGATGGGTGAGAGAGAGAAAGAGAGGAGGGATGACAGGAAGGATGGGTGAAAGAGAGAGAGAGAGAGAGAGAGGAGGGATGACAGGAAGGATGGGTGAGAGAGAGAGAGAGAGGAGGGATGACAGGAAGGATATGTTGACGGACGGAATCGAACCAGGGACCCTGAGATGAAGTGGCATGTAATTGTGTCACACCACATATTTACGTGTTGTCTCACAGGAAGTGTTTAGTCAGAATACGCTCCCGCTCCCGTAAGGACAGTGTACCTCAGCACCTCAGGCTGCAGTGTGATCTCTCACTTAGGCGTCACACACACCCCTGGTTAGATACGTGATAAAATATGATAAATATACGAGCGTGATGACAGAATGATGCTCATTTCTGCATAAGTGTGTGTGTGTGTGTGTGTGAGAGAGAGAGAGTGTGTGTGTGTGTGTGTGTGTGTGTGTGAGAGAGAGAGAGAGAGTGTGTGTGTGTGTGTGTGTGAGAGAGAGAGAGAGAGAGAGAGTGTGTGTGTGTGAGAGAGAGAGAGAGAGAGAGAGAGAGAGTGTGTGTGTGTGTGTGTGTTCGTGTGCACATGCACGTGTGTGTGTGTGTATGTGTGTGTATATGCGTGTGCGACTGTGTCTGTGTGTGTGCACGCCTGTGTGTGTGCCTGTGTGTGTGTGTGTGTGTGTATCTGAAAGTTTGCGGTGTGTCTCTCCTGGTTTGAGCTGGCTGTCATCTGGCTGTCGTTGGTCTTACGGGGGCAACGGGGAGGTCAGGTGATGACAGAGTCAACAACCTCGCCGGGGAGCTGAAGCTCCGGTCGCCATGGAGACGAAAGACTACGACTCACTGTTGAACTGCGATGCTACTTTGGCTAGCTTCTTCTAGCTTCTTTCTGACAGAACGGGGCACTAAATCTGCCGCAGAAGAGAGATGTGTCTGAGAGAGGGACGTGTTATTACGCTGCTAAAAGAGCCTTTTGTCTTATTCATGGAGTCCCGGGCGCAGGGCGGGATATTAATCTGCCGTCTGCGTGACGGTTTTAGTGAATCCTTGAGACAATAAGCTGTTTTAGATCTCCCAGCAGCCTCGGCCTGGAGGAAACAGTCTGTCTGTCTGTCTGACTGGGGCTGGAGTCTGGCTGGGGACGGGCCTGCTACACGTCTGGGACTGATAGAGTACATCTCTCTCTCTCTCTCTGTCTCTGTCTCTCTCGCTCGCTCTCTCACGCCACCTCTTCCCCCCGCTCTCTCTCTCTCTCTGTCTCTTTCTCTTTCATTCCACCTCTCCAACCCTCTCTCTCTATCTGTCTCTCTCTCTCTCTCTCTCACTCCACCCCCCCGCTCTCTCTTTTCTCTCTCTCTCTATCTGTCTCTCTCTCTGTCTCACTCCATCTCCCCCCCCTCTCTCTATCTGTCTCTCTCCCTCTCTCTCTTTCATTCTCTCTCTCTTTCACTCTCTCTCTCTGTCTCTCTCTGTCTTTCTCTCTCTCTCTTTCACTCTCTCTCTCTCTCTCTGTCTCTCACTCTCTTTCTCCCTCTCTCTCTCCCTCTCTCTCTCTCTCACTCCACCTCCCCCCCTCTCTCTCTCTATCTGTCTCTCTCTCTCTCTTCCACTCTCATTCTCTCTCCACACCCACTCCCTGAATTCACCTAAGATAAGAGGAAGGCAGGTTCCCTAGGGGGGAAGAAGGCCGTCGACACATTTCATTTGTATTCCATTTTCTTTTTTATTCCAACCAGGAGATGACTGACTGAACACCCAGAACTATAAGTATGGAGGACCACAGACTCACCCCTGTGGTGTGTTATGGTAGATAAAATATTATTAGGATCGTTTTTTAAAATCTGTATGTGATGCTAACCAAGGTAGCTAGTCCACAACTGAAAGCGACGCGCTCGAAAGCGACGTTACACAACGTTTCCTCCACGCTGAAACCGAATGAATCAAGGGACTTACGCCGTGTTCCAGGGGGCTTACGAAGATACGTAGGAATGATAAACGGAGAGATGGATGAGAAAAAAAAAAAATGGACGGTTTTTAGTCTAGAGGCTTAATACATCCCTGGCGGCTGTGTGGGGGGTTGTGTGTGTGTGTGTGGGGGGGGGGGGGGGGGGGGGGGTGAGAGGGTGGGGGTGTGTGTGTGTGGGGGGGGGGGTTGTGTGTGTGTGTGGGGGGGGGGGTTGTGTGTGTGAGAGGGTGGGTGTGTGTGTGTGAGAGGGTGTGTGTGTGTGTGGGGGGGGGGTTGTGTGAGAGGGGGGGGGGAGCTGTGTGAGTTGGGGGGGGGTGGCGGGGCACACGCTGTAGAGTTGTCAGTCCTCGAATGATAAACCCAGAGGGGGGGGGGGGTCGTTTGGGGGTGAACCAAAACGACCAAACGTTGATTTTCTCTCTTTTCTTTTTCTCTCTCTTTTCTTTTTCCTCGGCTGCAATTAGCAGCAGTGCATCAGCTTGGGACACATTAGTAGAGCTGGCTCCTGGTGTTAATTAACATTTAGAGGGGTGAGGAGAGGAGAGGAGAGGAGGGGAGGGGAGGGGAGGGGAGGGGAGGGAGGGAGGGGGAGGGGTGGAGAGACTAATGCAGGCTAATAGTACGCACCCCCTCTCCTCCTCCCCCCTCCCCTTCCCTCCCTCCTCTGTTCTTGCTCAGCTGTTTTAATTGTGCAAGTGTGTCACAGACTTCGCTCAAACAGCACCCAGACCCGTATGTCCAGTAGCATGCCTTTCACTCTACCCTCTCCTCTCCTCTCCTCTTCTCTCCCCTCCTCTCCTCTCCTCTCCTCTCCCCTCCTCTCCTCTCCTCTCCTCTCCTCTCCCCTCCTCTCCTCTCCTCTCCTCTCCTCTCCTCTCCCCTCCTCTCCTCTCCTCTCCTCTCCTCTCCTCTCCTCTCCTCTCCTCTCCCCTCCTCTCCTCTCCTCTCCTCTCCTCTCCTCTCCCCTCCTCTCCTCTCCTCTCCTCTCCTCTCCTCTCCTCTCCTCTCCCTCCTCTCCTCTCCTCCTCTCCTCTCCTCCTCTCCTCTCCTCTCCTCTCCTCTCCTCTCCCTCCTCTCCTCTCCCCTCCTCTCCTCTCCTCTCCTCTCCCCTCTCCTCTCCTCTCCCCTCCCCTCCTCTCCTCTCCTCTCCCCTCCTCTCCTCTTCTCTCCTCTCCTCTCCCCTCCTCTCCTCCCCTCCTCTCCTCTCCTCTCCTCTTCTCTCCTCTCCTCTCCCCTCCTCTCCCCTCCTCTCCTCTCCTCTCCTCTCCTCCCCTCCCCCCTCCTCTCCCCTCCTCTCCTCTCCTCTCCTGGCCTTGTGTGGTTATTTGTGAGTTGTTGTTGTTGTTGTTGTTGTGGTTTATGGGTCTATATCAGGTAGTGCTGTATGAGCGGTGTTGGTCAGCGGTTGCAGGAGTGATATGCGGCCATGTTTGATCCAGAGTGGCGGTGGCAGCTACGATGAGTTATTATACACTCCTCATGGCCATCTCTCTCTCTGTCCATCTCTCTCTCTCTTTCTGTCCATCTATCTCTCTCTCTACCTCTCTCTCTCTCTCTCTCTCTCTCTCTCTCTGTCTATCTCTCTCTCCTCTACCTCTCTCTCTCTCTTTCCATCTCTCTCTCTCTCTCTCTGTCTATCTCTCTCTCTCTCTCTACCTCTCTCTCTCTCTGTCCATCTCTCTCTCCTGCTCCTGCACTCACTCTCTCTCTCTACCCCTCTCTCTCTCTACCTCTCTCTCTCTCTCTCTCTCTCTCTCTTTCCATCTCTCTCTCTCTCTACCCCCTCTCTACCTCTCTCTCTTTCCATCTCTCTCTCTACCACCCCCCTCTCTCTCTACCTCTCTCTGTCCATCTCTCTCTCTCTCTCTCTGTCTATCTCTCTCTCTCTCTGTCCATCTCTCTCTCTCTCTCTGTCTCTCTCTCTCTCTCTGTCCATCTCTCTCTCCTGCTCCTGCACTCACTCTCTCTCTCTCTCTCTCTCTCTACCTCTCTCTCTCTTTCCATCTCTCTCTCTCTCTCTACCCCCCCACTCTCTCTCTCTCTACCCCTCTCTCTCTCTATCCCTCTTTCTCTCTCTCTGTCCATCTCTCTCTCTCTCATGGTGGTGTGACGTGGCAGTCGGAGGGTCTGCTGAGGAGGTGACCTCCGCTCACACCTAACAGGAAGTGTACAGCGAAGACCGTCGCGTGATTGGTCAACTTAACTGATCTCTTTCTATTAGAGGAGATGGTGAATAATTAGACCCTAATAGCAAGGCATTCAGTGTGTCTGATCACATTGTGGCCAGTTTACAGGGTGTGTGTGTGTATGTGTGTGAGTGTGTGTGTGTGTGTGTGTGTATTCATTCAGGAATTATGCTGGTTTTATCAAGCTAACCTTGAGAGAGAGAGAGAGAGAGAGAGAGAGAGAGAGAGAGAGAGAGAGAGAGAGAGAGAGAGAGAGAGAGACAGAGGGAGAGAGAGAGTGAGAGAGAAAGAGAGAGAGAGAGATAGAGATAGAGGGAGAGATGGGTAGAGATATACAGTCAGTCAGTCAGTCAGTCAGACACACAGTCAGTCAGTCAGTCAGTCAGTCAGTCAGTCAGTTCGACAGTCAGACAGACAGACAGACAGACAGTCAGGCAGGCAGGCAGGCAGACACACAGACAGTTAGTCAGTTAGTCAGTCAGTCAGTCAGTCAGTCAGTCAGTCAGACAGACAGACAGTCAGGCAGGCAGGCAGACAGACACACAGATACACAGACACACACACAGACACACAGACAGACAATCAGAGACAGGTATCCAGCAGGGTGTTCATACTGACCTGTCTTACGGACGTCCCGTCTCTGGTATCTGGGGCGTGTGAGGACCTGGGCGTCAGACCTCAGCTCAGCTGTGTGTTCCACTAATTAAAGTCCATCACTCCCCCGCAGAGGGTGAGAGAGATGCAATTCTCTCCCCCTCTCCTCCCCCCCACTCTCTTTCCGTCTCTATCCCCTCTCTCTCACACTCTCTCTCTCTCTCTCACACCCCCTCTCGCTTTCTGTCATTCTGACCTCTCTCTCACCCCATCACTCTCCCCCCCCCCTCTCTATCTCTCCCTCCCTCCCCTCCCTCCCCTCCCTCCTGTGTGGTCTGTGTAAAGACAGAGGAAGACAGAGTTTCGTTTTATTTTTTCAACCACGGCGCACGCAGTCTCTGAAATGACTTTATTAATTTATTATTAATTATCGAGTTCTGGGAGAGTCAGTCACGCTACGAGGCATTACAGAGGATGACACTGAATATCACTATGTGGTCTCTGTTACCGGGAGCTCTACACCCATATCGTGGATAGATAATATATACTAGATAATCTAGATAATAGTCTAGATAATATATACTACCTATATTCACTGGGGCGACCGCCCCTCCTGGTGCCCCCATGGTTGAAAAAACGTCTCTCTTAAGTGCCCTTTTGAGTGGCGAAAATGAGAGGACGTGCCCTATCGGTGCCCCTCCAATGATCTAAACTTGACCATGTGCCCCCACAGTTGAAAAACGTCACACTAAAGTGCCCTTTTGAGTGGCGAAAATTAGAGGATGTGCCCTATTGGCTGCCCTTCCAATGGTCTAAACTTGACCATGTGTACTGATGGGGTCCCATGTTGTGCAGTAGGTGCCCTTTTTTTCTTTTCGCCCCCCCCCTGCCCTTCAAACAGCCTCGGTCCGCCACTGGTCGTGAGTATTCTCGAAGATCCTCCTGAGCACCACAAATATGGAACATTGAAAGCTTAACTTGCCTGCTAGAGACTTTTGGTCGTATCAGAATGTGCCCGTGCAGTGCAGTGTTTACCAGACATAGCCTCATTACGAACCGAAAGTATTTTTAGCGCTGTTTGTATTTATTTATTCCAAGCGCATTTTTCCAGCACTGCTCGTGGAACGTGTTCCAGCAGGTTGGCAGAAAGGAAAGAGGCTTAATCACTTTGAAATAGGCGGCT